>NC_053134.1:799631-807131 GCF_010015445.1 Perca fluviatilis
AATAAGAGGCTGCAGCAGCCCACCGTACGGGTTGAGCAGAAGCCAAACAGTTTGACCAGCGGGCAGCAGGCCATCGGATGCTGTTGCTAAGAACTTGCGATGTAGAACTATTATCAGACCGGCCCTCGCTGCCTCCAAACACTACTGGCCCATCCCGAAAATCCCAGATTGCCACTTCAGACTATTCCACTGCCTACCATCTCTGCATTTTGGGTCCGCCATTCTCCGACTTCATAACACAGTCTTTCTCCCGTCTGGGGAGACTTGGTGAAATCTTTCAAAACAAATCTAGTTGTAGTCGTGTAATGTGTGACGCTGCAAGATCCCCAGTCTTTACATATTATGACAGTCTTTAGCGTTAGATGTGAGATGCTCGTCTGTAGATGGGAGATGGTGTCAGACTTTAGCGATGCGTCCTCACCTGCAGGCTGGAGATGGTGAGGCGGCGAGCGTCGTCAGACAGCGTGGCGACCGGGACGATGAACGGAGAGTCTGGGATGTGTTCGTCGTTGAACTTGATGGAAACCTCGTAGTCGCCTGGAGACAGAAACACGACAAGACATGTCTCTAACGCCTCAATCAGGGATTACAGCTTCAAACCAACAGCAAATCAGGTCGGAAAATGGGTCAAGAACGCAACGTAAACGTAGAAATAAACGGGTAAAACTTTTAAATTGTCAAAAAAATTATATACTGTGTCTCTGTGTGTGTTTGTGTGTGTGTGTGTGTTTGTCTCTGTGTGTGTATGTGTGTGTGTCTCTGTGTGTGTGTTTGTCTGTATGTGTGTGTGTGTGAGTGTGTACATTATACGACACAACAAAAGAGACAAAGACAAACAAACAACAAAAGTGACAATACATTATTTTAGAAAAAGTGACTAAAATGTTTAAATTGAGCGTGAGTCTCACCGGGCTCCTGGACCACATAGGCGACTCCACAGGATCCGTCCTTCCGGTCCTCGAAGGTGATCTCAGCTTTACTCGGTCCCTCCACAGCGATGGACAGCCCCCCAGCTCCAGCCTCTCTGGTCCAGATACTGAACTCAGCTGCAGAGACACACACACACACACACACACACACACACACACACACACACACACACACACACACACACACACACACACACACACACACACACACACACACACACACACAGAGACACACACAGACACACACACACACACACACACACACACACACACACACACACACACACACACACACACACACACACACACACACACACAGACACATACAGACACACACACACACAAAAAAAAAAAAAAAAAAAAAAAAAAAACACAACACAGACAATACACACACACACACACAGACACACACACACACACAGAGACACACACACACACACAGAGACACACACACACAGACACAAACACAGACACAAACACACACAGACACGCACACACACACATGGAAACATAGACACAAACACACACACACACACACACAGACACAGACACACACACACAGACACATACAGACACACACACACACACACACACACACACACACACACACACACACACACACAAAAAGCAACATAAAAGTTAAGTGTTACCTCAGTGTGTGTTTATAGAAGCCATTATACAGATCGTGGAGACTCTTTGACCCACCTGGGATCCCAGCGATGCCTCGGTCCAGCCCGGTCCCCCCAGCCCGGACCTTGTGTGCCCCCCCCTCCCCCAGGGGCCCCACGGTGAACTGGAAGGGGCTGCCGGGGACGTGCTGGCCGCGGTACCGAACGTTCACCGTGTGAGCGCCCATCTCCTGCGGGACGAAGCGCACGCTATAGGCGCTGTCCTCGCCGCGCAGGATCTCTGCGTCCGCCGTCTTTCCTCCGGGACTCGTTACCTGGGCCGTCATCTCCGCGCCGCCCGACTCACCTGAGGGGGGGGGGGAGGGGGTTAATTAGCTTCATCAGGAAATACAAAAGTGAAAAAGAGCAACAAAAAAGTTGGAAAACCAAAACGCCAAAAGTTGGAATAAAACAACAAAAGTTGGAAAAACGTGACAAAAAGAGATTAAAAAAGTAACAAGAAGATGAAAACATAGTCTACCCCCACGAAACACGGAGAAAGCAACATAAAATTATTAAAAAATTCGAAAAGTGACATACTAATATCGACATCTATCACACACCACCAATTAACAGACATACAACAATAATATTACAAACAAACATTACCACAGACAATATCATTAAGATTATTACCAATAATATCATCAATATCAAACAAAACACACAGACACACACAGACATACAGATTGACAATATCATTACATTGACATCATTATATCATCAATAATAACACAGATTATTAAACACAGACATTGACAGATTATTGATTATCATTAATAAGATATTAATATTGACATTATTATTATCATTAATATCATCATCATTGAGATGTCAATATCATCATCATCACAGATTGAAATACACAGATTATCATCATCAATGTCATCAATATTGATTATCATCATCAATACATTATCATCATCATCATCATCGATTATTATTGTGATTATCATCATCATCATCAATAGACATAAACATTACCAGATCAATATATCATATCAATATCGAATAATATTAATAATATACCATTGATATCATCATCATAATATCATCATCATTAAATATTATCAATACAGAATATATCATCATCATCATCAAACAGATGACGACATCGAATCAATATTTGCATATTGACAGACACAGACATCATTATTGACATTATCAACATTATTATTATCAATATCAATAGATATTATCATCATCAATATTAACATATGACAAACGACATTTCATCATCAATAGACATTATCATTGACATCATCATCATTGAATATTAATAATATCATACATCATTGACAAACATTGATTAATAAGTATCATCATTAGATTATTTAATATTATACTGGTTTCATTGACATATCGAATAGATATTATCACTACAATGAAGACAAACACAATATTGGCATCATCATAACACGAAGATTATTAACAATTTTACTCTAATGCAGCCTTTAACACCAGGAACAGACACTTATGTCATATCACGATATCCAAAATCTAGGACGATATCTAGTCTCATATCACGATGTCGATATAATATCGATATATTGCCCAGCTCTAAGAACGTTAACGTAGTCTTTGTGTTGGTAATCAACTCAAACGCACCGATGTGTCTGTTGGGCAGCCTCTTCAGCAGACATGGCTCCTCGTGTCCTGACGGCGCTCTGATGCTCGCCGTCAGGCTGCTCAGGTCCGTCTCCGTGATCTTTAAGGAAACGTCTGTCGCCGTGCCGACGTTAAGCTGAGACGTCCTCATGGAGTCTTCACCTGGAGATCAACCAATCAGAACAGACTATAAAATGACATAATGTCAAACTATTAAAAGAGATAGATCCTTTTAGTTTAACATGAAACAGCCCCGAAATCACCATCACCAAACTCCACCAGACTCCATGTAAATAATCAGGACTTTTAGCGTGTATAGAGCCAGCATATCTCCACCAGACTCCATGTAAATAATCAGGACTTTTAGCGTGTATAGAGCCAACATATCTCCACCAGACTCCATGTAAATAATCAGGACTTTTAGCGTGTATAGAGCCAGCATATCTCCACCAGACTCCATGTAAATAATCAGGACTTTTAGCGTGTATAGAGCCAGCATATTTCCACCAGACTCCATGTAAATAATCAGGACTTTTAGCGTGTATAGAGCCAGCATATTTCCACCAGACTCCATGTAAATAATCAGGACTTTTAGCGTGTATAGAGCCAGCATATCTCCACCAGACTCCATGTAAATAATCAGGACTTTTAGCGTGTATAGAGCCAGCATATTTCCACATGTAAATGGGTGAATTAAGGGTTTATTTCAACCAAACCAGAGTGGTGATTGTTGTAACAGTGGAAATATGAACCAAGACGGCTTTTGGTAGTTTTATTTAGTTTCTGTCAACTTTGAATGAAGTGTGTTTTACGATGATAAAAGTCCTGATTATTTACATGGAGTCTGGTGGAGTTTGGTGATGGTGATTTCGGGGCTGTTTCATGTTAAACTAAAAGGATCTTACTCTTTAACTAAAAGGTCTATCTCTGTAGGGATCCATCCCATAATGTTAATTATGATGTAATGGCCTGAAGGGCCTGCTGAGTGTTCCTGGTACCGGTGATCTTGGCGGTGAAGGGGCTGCCGGGGATGTGTTTGTCATCGAACTTGACGATGATGTTGTAGTCTCCGGGGACGGTGGGCAGGTAGGACACGGTGCACGTCCCGTCTTTGTTGTCCTTGCAGCTGATCTCGGCTTTAGACGGACCTTCCACCGCCAGAGACAGTCCGCCTGCAGACAGGGACACACACAAAGGCCTTTTTGTGTCAAAATGTGATAAAATCTGGTTATTTCACACCGACAGCCCGGGAGCTGTTATTGACGCTTTTCTTTTACGGACTTTTAAAAAAACCTTTTTGTCGCTTTTTTCCCAAAAACATTCTGAGGTTTTTGTCCCTTTTTGTTGATTCTTTCAACATTTTTGTTGCTATTCTTTTCGATGTTTTTTCCCCAACTTTTTGTCGCCTTTTTTTCTACTTCATTATGCTTCTTTTAAGATTTTTGGCCCCATTTTCAACATTTAGGCTTCTCTCAAAGTTTTTGTAGCTTTTCTTTCTTTCAGGGTTTTTTCAACATCTTCCCGCCTTTTTTGTGTCCGTTAATATCTTTGTCGTCTTGCAGCTGATCTCGGCTTTAGACCTTCGACCGCCTGTAGACAGAGAAACACATGGCCGGCGGCTGTCTCTGCTGCTCCCTAATAAAGATGAGGATGGGTGTGTGTCTCTGTGTGTGTGTCTCTGTCTCTGTCTGTGTGTGTGTGTCTCTGTGTGTGTGTCTCTGTGTGTGTGTCTCTGTCTCTGTCTGTGTGTGTGTCTCTCTCTGTGTGTGTGTCTCTGTCTCTGTTTGTGTGTGTGTCTCTCTCTGTCTGTGTGTCTGTGTGTGTGTCTCTGTGTGTGTGTCTCTGTCTCTGTCTGTGTGTGTGTCTCTGTCTGTGTGTGTGTGTCTCTGTCTCTGTTTGTGTGTGTCTCTGTGTGTGTGTGTCTCTGTGTGTGTGTCTCTGTGTGTGTGTCTCTGTGTGTGTGTGTCTCTGTCTCTGTGTGTGTGTCTCTCTCTGTGTGTGTGTCTCTGTCTCTGTTTGTGTGTCTCTGTGTGTGTGTGTGTGTGTGTTGTCTGTGTGTGTGTGTGTGTGTGTCTCTGTGTGTGTGTCTCTGTCTCTGTGTGTGTGTGTGTGTGTGTGTGTGATAATAATAATAAAACACTCGGAGTAGTGACGGTGTCGGTACCTTCTCCGGCGTCTTTAGTGACGATGGTGAAGGCGGCCGGTGTGTTCACCGTGCCGTGAGTCAGACCGGGGCCGAACGCCGTCACATGACCGCTGTTAATGGCGTCCACGTAGAACTGCAGCGGACTTCCTGCAACACAGAAAACACTCCAGTTAGACTATAAAACTACATAAAATAATAAAATAGACTTATAATATAATATAATGAATACATAAATATTTAAATTAAAAAATAAATAAAATATAGGAAAAAAAACTATGTGTATATAAAAGTAAAATAAACAAAATAAAAAAAAATTTATAAAAAAAAATGTAAATAAAATGAACAAAAGATAAGCAGGACAGAGTGAAGTAAATGTGCAGAGTGAAGATAATGGACCCTATCTTGCACTGAGCGCAATTGCCTTTGTACACCGACGCATGTATCATTCCTATTTTGCACCCGACACACAGCAGACTTTTCCCTCCACGGATGCACGTCGGTAAATTAGGGAATGTATTTGAGCTCCCGGGGGCGGTTCAGCGAAAAGAGGAGGCGTGTTCAGGCGCTAATGTTATGTGGTGCTATTTTGCAGTTTCAGAAAACAATTCCGCCACTGACCAGGAAAAACCTGGTCTAAAGTCAGTGGTGCTAGTCTAAAGTCAGTGGCGCTAGTCTAAAGTCAGTGGTGCTAGTCTAAAGTCAGTGGTGCTTAGTCTAAAGTCAGTGGTGTTAGTCTAAAGTCAGTGGTGCTAGTCTAAAGTCAGTGACGCTAGTCTAAAGTCAGTGGTACTAGTCTAAAGTCAGTGGTGCTAGTCTAAAGTCAGTGGTACTAGACTAAAGTCAGTGGTACTAGACTAAAGTCAGTGGTACTAGTCTAAAGTCAGTGGTGCTAGTCTAAAGTCAGTGGTACTAGTCTAAAGTCAGTGGTACTAGTCTAAAGTCAGTGGTACTAGTCTAAAGTCAGTGGTGCTAGTCTAAAGTCAGTGGTACTAGTCTAAAGTCAGTGGTACTAGTCTAAAGTCAGTGGTGCTAGTCTAAAGTCAGTGGCGCTAGTCTAAAGTCAGTGGCGCTAGTCTAAAGTCAGTGGTGCTAGTCTAAAGTCAGTGGTGCTAGTCTAAAGTCAGTGGTGCTAGTCTAAAGTCAGTGGTGCTAGTCTAAAGTCAGTGGTGCTAGTCTAAAGTCAGTGGTGCTAGTCTAAAGTCAGTGGTACTAGACTAAAGTCAGAGGTGCTAGTCTAAAGTCAGTGGTACTAGACTAAAGTCAGTGGTACTAGTCTAAAGTCAGTGGTGCTAGTCTAAAGTCAGTGGTGCTAGTCTAAAGTCAGTGGTACTAGTCTAAAGTCAGTGGTGCTAGTCTAAAGTCAGTGGTGCTAGTCTAAAGTCAGTGGTACTAGTCTAAAGTCAGTGGTGCTAGTCTAAAGTCAGTGGTGCTAGTCTAAAGTCAGTGGTGCTAGTCTAAAGACAGTGGTACTAGACTAAAGTCAGAGGTGCTAGTCTAAAGTCAGTGGTGCTAGTCTAAAGTCAGTGGTGCTAGTCTAAAGACAGTGGTAGTAGTCTAAAGTCAGTGGTGCTAGTCTAAAGACAGTGGTGCTAGTCTAAAGTCAGTGGTGCTAAAGTCAGTGGTGCTAGTCTAAAGTCAGTGGTGCTAGTCTAAAGACAGTGGTACTAGACTAAAGTCAGAGGTGCTAGTCTAAAGTCAGTGGTACTAGTCTAAAGTCAGTGGTGCTAGTCTAAAGTCAGTGGTGCTAGTCTAAAGACAGTGGTGCTAGTCTAAAGTCAGTGGTACTAGTCTAAAGTCAGTGGTGCTAGTCTAAAGTCAGTGGTGCTAGTCTAAAGTCAGTGGTAGTAGTCTAAAGACAGTGGTAGTAGTCTAAAGTCAGTGGTGCTAGTCTAAAGTCAGTGGTGCTAGTCTAAAGTCAGTGGTGCTAGTCTAAAGACAGTGGTAGTAGTCTAAAGTCAGTGGTGCAGATTTGCTAGTCAGTGGTGCTTAGCAGTGGTGTAGCTAACAGTGGTAGTAGTCTAAAGTCAGTGGTGCTAGTCTAAAGACAGTGGTAGTAGTCTAAAGTCAGTGGTGCTAGTCTAAAGTCAGTGGTGCTAGTCTAAAGTCAGTGGTAGTAGTCTAAAGTCAGTAGCGCGTTATTCAGACATAA
>NC_053134.1:812131-872131 GCF_010015445.1 Perca fluviatilis
CCACTAGAGGGCTCCACCACTACTAACCTAAATATAGGTCAGAACTACTACGACCACTAGAGGGCTCCACCACTACTGACCTAAATATAGGTCAGAACTACTACGACCACTAGAGGGCTCCACCACTACTGACCTAAATATAGGTCAGAACTACTACGACCACTAGAGGGCTCCACCGCTACTGACCTAAATATAGGTCAGAACTACTACGACCACTAGAGGGCTCCACCACTATTGACCTAAATATAGGTCAGAACTACAGCCACTAGAGGGCTCCACCACTACAGACCTAAATATAGGTCAGAACTACTACGACCACTAGAGGGCTCCACCACTACAGACCTAAATATAGGTCAGAACTACAGCCACTAGAGGGCTCCACCACTACAGACCTAAATATAGGTCAGAACTACTACGACCACTAGAGGGCTCCACCACTACAGACCTAAATATAGGTCAGAACTACTACGACCACTAGAGGGCTCCACCACTACAGACCTAAATATAGGTCAGAACTACTACGACCACTAGAGGGCTCCACCACTACTAACCTAAATATAGGTCAGAACTACTACGACCACTAGAGGGCTCCACCACTACTGACCTAAATATAGGTCAGAACTACTACGACCACTAGAGGGCTCCACCGCTACTGACCTAAATATAGGTCAGAACTACTACGACCACTAGAGGGCTCCACCACTACTGACCTAAATATAGGTCAGAACTACTACGACCACTAGAGGGCTCCACCGCTACTGACCTAAATATAGGTCAGAACTACTACGACCACTAGAGGGCTCCACCACTATTGACCTAAATATAGGTCAGAACTACAGCCACTAGAGGGCTCCACCACTACAGACCTAAATATAGGTCAGAACTACAGCAAGACTCCCCACTACAGCTAAAATTCAGAACTAACGACCACTAGAGCTCCACCACTACAGACCAAAAATAGGAGAACTACAGCCACTAGAGCTCCACCACTACGTAAATAGTCAGAACTACTACGACCACTAGCTCCACCACACTACAGAATAGTAGAAATACCACCACTAGAGGCTCCACCACATAAAATCAGAATACTAGACAGGGCTCCCCAATGAAAGACCTGGCCCCCTAAGAAAAAGGTCAGAACTACTACGCCACTAGGCTCCCCCAAAGAGAAACCCACAGCTCGACTACTGAAAAATAGCAGAACTACTACCTAGAGGGCCCACCACTACTAAATAGGTAGAACTAACGACCTAGCTCCCCTACAGTAAAATCAGATACGACTAAGGCTCCGCTACTGTAATATAGGTAGAATACTACTACCACTAGGGCTCCACCACTACTGATAAATATAGGTCAGAACTACTACGACCACAAGCTCCAACTATATAGCATACTACCCAGCCCACCTACTGTAAATAGATACTACACCCGGCCCCACTACGAAAAATAGAATATACACCACAGCAGAAAATACCACCTAGGGCCCACTACAATAAAACATACTAGACCAGAGCTCACTACTGTCACCCCACTACGAAAAGCACTACCTGTCCACCTACAGACTAAATAGGTCAGACTACTACGCACCTAGACTCCATATAATATGGTCAGACTACTACGACTAGAGCCACCACTACGATAATATAGGTCAGACTACTACGACCACTAGAGGGCTCCACCGCTACAGACCTAAAATAGGTCAGAACTACTACGACCACTAGAGGCTCCACACTACAGACTAATATAGGTCAGAACTACTACGACCACTAGAGGGCTCCACCACTACAACCTAAATATAGGTCAGAACTACTACAACCACTAGAGGGCTCCACCAATACAAACCTAAATATAGGTCAGAACTACTACGCACCACTAGAGGGCTCCACCACTACAGACCTAAATATAGGTCAGGACTACTACCACCACTAGAGGGCTCCACCGCTACAGACCTAAATATAGGTCAGAACTACTACGACCACTAGAGGGCTCCACCACTACAGACCTAAATATAGGTCAGAACTACTACGACCACTAGAGGGCTCCACCACTACTGACCTAAATATAGGTCAGAACTACTACGACCACTAGAGGGCTCCACCGCTACTGACCTAAATATAGGTCAGAACTACTACGACCACTAGAGGGCTCCACCACTACAGACCTAAATATAGGTCAGAACTACTACGACCACTAGAGGGCTCCACCACTACTGACCTAAATATAGGTCAGAACTACTCACGCCACTAGAGGGCTCCACCACTACAGACCTAAATATAGGTCAGAACTACTACGGCCACTAGAGGGCTCCACCACTACAGACCTAAATATAGGTCAGAACTACTACGACCACTAGAGGGCTCCACCACTACAGACCTAAATATAGGTCAGGACTACTACGACCACTAGAGGGCTCCACCACTACAGACCTAAATATAGGTCAGAACTACTACGACCACTAGAGGGCTCCACCGCTACAGACCTAAATATAGGTCAGAACTACTACGACCACTAGAGGGCTCCACCACTACTGACCTAAATATAGGTCAGAACTACTACGACCACTAGAGGGCTCCACCACTACAGACCTAAATATAGGTCAGAACTACTACGACCACTAGAGGGCTCCACCACTACAGACCTAAATATAGGTCAGAACTACTACGACCACTAGAGGGCTCCACCACTACAGACCTAAATATAGGTCAGAACTACTACGACCACTAGAGGGCTCCACCACTACAGACCTAAATATAGGTCAGAACTACTACGACCACTAGAGGGCTCCACCACTACTGACCTAAATATAGGTCAGAACTACTACGACCACTAGAGGGCTCCACCACTACTGACCTAAATATAGGTCAGTCGCGGTTAATCGTGATTACATATTTTCATCGTTTGACAGCCCTAGTATAAATATAAATACATGTAATAACAGTGTATACCCATTGGGGGGAGAAGCCCACATAGGGCTGCTTTAATCTGCAGCGTGTCACTGGGCTCCTCTATTATGGGGACGGTATCACTCACCTGACGGGGAACAAGGTACAAGCTTTAGGGAACACACACACAACCACAAGAACGCTCACACGCACGCACACACAACACACACACACACACACACACACACACACACACACACACACACACACACACACACATACACACATGCACCCACAGACACGCAAAAACACACAGACACGCAAAAACACACGCACGCACACACAAATATGCAAAAACACACAAGCACGCACACACGCAAAAACACACACAAGCACGCACACACACACACACACACACACACACACACACACGCACCCACAGACACGCAAAAACACACGCAAGCACACACAAATATGCAAAAACACACAAGCACGCACACACATGCAAAAACACACACACACACATGCAAAAACACACACGTGTCCACAGTGTTTTAACTTTTACATGTTCCTGTTTAAATGTGAGCTGGATCTTATTCTAATGTTCAGACTGTAAAGTAGTGACGGAGCATCGCAACGGCGTTGTGCTAAGCTAAACGGCGTTGTGCTAAGCTAAACGCTAAAGAGGAGAAGTCCCCGATTTTAAACCATTGAACAAAGCGACATAGTCGGAAATAAACGCCGTGTGGGTGTCTCAATCAGAGTTTCAGCGTGGTGGCTGTCCGCTGTCGGGCAAAACGATAAAAAGAGACAAAAACGTTGATAAAAAATGACAAAAACATAAAAAAATAGTAAAAGGTTTTGGAACTTTGGCGTGCGTTTTTGCGGGGTGTTATTCTCGTTTTGCCGTGTGTGTCGGGTGTTTGGCGTGCGTTTTGGCGTGTGTGTGTCTCAGCGTTTTGCCGTGTGTGTCGGGTGTTTGGCGTGCGTTTTTGCGTGTGTGTCTCAGCGTTTTGGCGTGTGTATCGGGTAACTGCCGTGCGTTTTGGCGTGTGTGTGTCTCAGCGTTTTGGCGTGTGTATCGGGTAACTGCCGTGCGTTTCGGCGTGTGTGTGTCTCTGTGTTTCGGCGTGTGTGCCGGGTGTTGGGCGTGCGTTTCGGCGGCGTTCCTCACCACCACGTGGAAGGGGCTGTTGGGAATGTTCTCCCCTCCGAAGCGGATGGTGATGACGTACTTCCCGGGCTCCGGCGCCGTGTAGTAGATGTCAAACGTGCCGTCGGCGTTCTCCACCACGTCCACATCCAGCTCGGCGCCATCCGGCGTCGACACCTTGCACGTCACCTTCCCTTTCCCAGCAGCCTTTGCATCAACGGTGATGACCGTCTCCTCGCCGATCTGGATGGTCGACCCGATACATGAACCTGACAACATGGACGACCAATCAGGATGCCAGGCATGGAGAATCATCTAACTATCAATGTAAACTTCAAATGACTTTTTTTTTTTTTTTTATTTCAAAATTTAATATTTTCAAAAATTAAAAAATCTTAATTTTTTCAATTTTAAAAATTCTAACATTTCTAAAATTCTACAATCAAAGAATTTAAACTTTAAAATGTTTAAATTTAAAGTTTCAAATTAAAAAATAATACTTTTCAATTTCAATACAAATAAAGAAATATATTTTACGATAATTACAGTTACGTTTCCTGTATTTTAGAAAGAAGTTTCCTCACCCAGTCCGTGTCCTCCAATCGACACTACAGGAAAACAACAAGAGAGTCAGACACGCTGGGACACTTTCAGGGGATTGCACATAATACTGTATAATACTAATCTATCTATCTATCTATCTATCTATCTATCTATCTATCTATCTATCTATCTATCTATCTATCTATCTATCTATCTATTCTATCTATCTATCTATTTTCACATTTTGCACTCAATCCATTCAGCCTCTGTTGTCTTATGTTAAATGGCTATTTTGTTCCTGTATTTATAGTTTATTTCATATTAATGTTTAATGTCTGTTTACGTAGGCACCAGCCACCAAGGCAAATTCCACGAAGGTGTAACTTATCGTGGCGATAAACTCTTTTCTGATTCTGATTCGATCTGATTGGTCAACCCACTTTGATTGGCTGCCAGAGAAAGTGTGGGCGGAGTCTGACCTGTGACCAGACACTTGCTGGCGTCTCCAGTGGGCAGCGCCAGGATGCGGTACGGCGAGTACGGGATCTCGTCTCCGCCGTATTTGATGGTGATGGTGTAACGTCCAGCCATGTCCGGGACGTAGGACACCGTGTACGTCCCGTCCCGGTTGTCCCGAATGTTCGCCTTCTTGGGTTTCCCCTCCGGATCCTGGAGACACACGGACAGGATGTCAGTGGAGATATTTAAATATATGTAAAGTATAGAGAGCCGAAGTCCCGCCCCTTCCGGTGGACCTCATGGGACCTTAACTCGGAATAAATATGAACGGTAGTGAACGGGGAGAGGCAAATTATATTTTGATCCTGTTTGAATTGAGCCATGAATTACACATATGATGTTCGTCAATTTAAAACATTATTTTTCAACCAAAGAAAGTCTCAGTTAGCCGTAGGTTTGTCGTAGTACCACTTAGTTTAGTGTGAAACCGTGGACTACGTGGACTACATCTCCCGTCTCACACAATCTACCTCACCTAGCTTGATGCTCGGCTTGCTCGCTAGCTAGCTAGCTGGCTTAGCTCTGTTCCACAACACATGTAACGTTATCTGACCTGCTGGGTTTAATCCAGTCAAGTGTTCTCAGCAGAGAAGCAAAAGAACGAGCGAGATCCTCTGCTCATTAGAGTAACATTACATACTGGTACGATACACACACACACACACACACACACACACACACACACACACACACACACACACACACACACACACACACACACACACACACACACACACACACACACACACACACACACACACACACACACACACACAGCTTAAACAACAGTTTAACAATAAACTGAGACTTTCTTCGGTTGAAAAATAATGTTTTAAATTGACGAACGTCAGATGTGTAATCCATGGCTCAATTCAAACGGGATCAAAAAATAATTATTATCTCTCCATTGACTCACGTTCATATTTTTTCCGAATTAAGGTCCCGTGAACTGGAAGTAGAAGGGCGGGACTTCGACTCTCTATATAAACAGCTTCAATAACTGTCCATCAGTGGTCTCCTGATGATGAGTAAACGATCGGATATCAGTTCAGAATATGGGAATATTTGCATATTTTTCTTGCCTATTTTCTTTCCCAAACTGGTTTGGGAAACACGCTGAAGAAGGCCAGCTTGAATAAATAAAACAAAACAGGGAGTCAGTCAGCCTGACATATATTTCATTTTTCATAAATTGGAATTTTTGCATTTTCTGTTTTGCTGGAAATGGATTTGATGTCGTCAGCGCTACCGTAGAAAGAGAACATAAAAAAAATAAATGAATAAATAAAATCTCTCAATTCTGGGGAAAAAGAACACGTACACACACACACACACACACACACACACACACACACACACGTAAGTTCATAACACCTAGGGCCCTATTTTAACGATCTGAAACGCAAGTAGCTTTGTGGGCGGATCTCGGGTGCTGTTGCTATGATACCGGCGGTATAAATGACTCTTGCGCCCGATACAAATCTTAAATGGGTTGGTCTGAAGTAGCTAGGTGTGGTTTGGGTGTAACGTGCAATAAACCAATCAGAGCGTCATCTCACATTCCCTTTAAGAGCAGGCGCGCTTGTTCCATGGCGGATTGCTATTATGACGGCAGATTTGTTGTGACGCCCCAACGCGGAGCTGTCCGGGATGCGGCAAGTAATAAATGCCCGTCTTCACCGGGGTGCCGATGTTGCTGCGCCTCTCGGGCGCATCTCCACAAGTCTGGAGAGGATTCTGCAGCCATGGAGCGTGGCCTCCAAACGCACCACCTGCTCCTGTTGTGCCCCTTCCTCCTCCCCTCCCCCACTCCATCTCCTCCCCCACCCCACTCCATCTCCTCCTCCCCCCAACTCCATCTCCTCCTCCCCCCCAACTCCATCTCCCCCACCCCCACTCCATCTCCTCCCCCCCCACTACATCTACGTCCACCCGCTCCACCAGGAGCGCATCGAGTGTCCAATCCCACCGTAGTTCAACATCACGTCTACTTAAGTCCTCTAATATTTCCTCATTTATGTCATCAACACATCCATGATTCATGGAAATGTGTAAAACACAACAAGCCATAAAGCATGCTGGGACTTTTTGAGGACTGTACTGTAATAATTTTTCCTTGTAATTATGTATGGTTGCAAAAAATGCTAAACTGCGCCCCTAAAATAGCATCTGAATAACGCGCCACTGACTTTAGACTAGCACCACTGACTTTAGACTAGCACCACTGACTTTAGACTAGCACCACTAACTTTAGACTAGCACCACTGACTTTAGACTAGCACCACTAACTTTAGACTAGCACCACTAACTTTAGACTAGCACCACTAACTTTAGACTAGCACCACTGACTTTAGACTAGCACCACTAACTTTAGACTAGCACCACTAACTTTAGACTAGCACCACTGACTTTAGACTAGCACCACTGACTTTAGACTAGCACCACTGACTTTAGACTAGTACCACTGACTTTAGACTAGCGCCACTGACTTTAGACTAGCACCACTGACTTTAGACTAGCACCACTGACTTTAGACTAGCACCACTGACTTTAGACTAGCACCACTGACTTTAGACTAGCACCACTGACTTTAGACTAACACCACTGACTTTAGACTAGCACCACTGACTTTAGACCAGGTTTTTCCTGGTCGGTGGCATAATTGTTTGTAACTGTAAAATAGCACCAGGGAACGTTTGCGCCGGAACACGCCTCCTCTTTTCACTGAACCGCCCCCGGGAGCGCAAATACATTCCCTAATTTACTGACGTGCGTCTGTGGAGGGAAAAGTCCACTGTGTGTCGGGTGCAAAATAGGAATGATACATGCACCAGTGTACAAAGGCAATTGCGCTCAGTGCAAGATAGGGTCCTTAGTGTTTGAAATTGAATATGAGACCAGTGGTGTTCAGAGTGCTCACATCATGTTTATTAATCTGTTCAACATCACACAGGACCTAACTCTACTCACGGCAGATCTGTCTGTTAGCATCTGTCTGTTAGCTCGTCACACAAACTGATGGAGGTCAGTGCACATGTAGACCACAGAGGGAGGGGGGAGTAGATTCAAGTTTAAGTTTTTTAATTTATATAGCACTTCAAAGTAAACAACTTTGCACCAAAGTACTTCACAAAGACGAAAACATATGTAATATTTATACAAGATTGTTTTATGATGGGGGGGAGGAAAGACGTTAGACAATGCGATGTGATGGGGAGGTCTGACGGAGGAGAGAGTGCAGGCCTTACACAGCCTCTCTTATTCATACTGAAGAGGATGGTTTTCTTTACTATCTGTGTCTCCCACACCCTGCGTCCCCAGTCCTCCACAAACAGAGAGGCGTCGCGCCTGCAGCCGTCCGGACCCTGAACACGGAGTAACAAACCCCCCCCAGCGGTGAAAAGAGTCAGCAAGACAACAACAGCGCTGGAAGAAGTATTCAGATCCTTTACTGCAGTTAGAGTACTAACATCACACTGTAAACATACTCTGTTACAAGTAATGGAAAATGTTACTTATCTAAAAGTCTGTAAGTATCATCAGGAAAAGGTAGTTAAAGGGCCCTATTTTACTGATGTAAGGTCACGGCGTGAAGCGGCTGGTGCAGGTGTGTTTAGGGCGTGTACGAATCCACTTTTGCTAGTTTGACGGCGGGAAAAAGGGTCTGTGTGCTGGGCGCCTGGTTCTAAAGGGTTGTACTTAGTGTCTTCATTAATCAGAGGTTGTTTTGGGTGTAACATGCAATCAACCAATCAGAGATCATCTCCCATTCCCTTTAAAAGCCAGGCGCGTTTGGACCTTGGAGCATTGCTGTTATGATGGAGGATTTGCACCCTAATATTTTTATTTGTAATCTTCTGCATATGTGTGTGTGTGTGTGTGTGTGTGTGTGTGTGTGTGTGTGTGTGTGTGTGTAACAAGCATAGTGTGTGCGCGCTGTGCATGAGCCTAGGCCATTTTACTAATGCTCTGTTAAAATAAAAATGAAATGCTGCGTTATTGACTTTAGACCAGGTTTTTGATGGTTAATGGAGCCATCACTTCCCGCTGCCTCAAGATAGCAACACTCCCAGAATGCACCTGAACACACCTCCCTGTAAGACCAGCACGCCCAGAATGCACCTGAACACACCTCCCTGTAAGACCAGCACGCCCAGAATGCACCTGACCACACCTCCCTGTAAGACCAGCACGCCCAGAATGCACCTGAACACACCTCCCTGTAAGACCAGTACATATGGGCGCAGGTGCATTTGCAATTTAAATGACGTGGGCGCTGGACGGGAAACTGACAACTGCGTCGGGCTTTGCGCTGTGACGGGTGCGAGATAGGACCCCAAGTATTAAAGCTGCTCCGCAGCGATGGTCGGGGTTGAGCATTTTAGTAACGCTGGGAAAGAGTCCAAAGCCCAATGGCTGATTAAGTATAAGATGCTCACCTTGTAACTCTTTGGGTTTTTAGGCAAGTGCTGATCGCAGTGAGCTATACCTCACAGACAGCCTGGGTTACTCAATAACATGACTTTCCTAAACTAATTTAATCATTTAATTTACTCTTTAATACTAAAGTATTAAAAGCAAAGAAAAATCCTCCCATTTTAGAAACAATCTAAACTGTTCTCTCTCGGTTGTGTTGCAGTCTATAAAAAAAAAATCCAAAATGTAGTCAAAACTAAAATAAAGGCGTCATAAAGTTAATAACAAAACAAACAGTGCTACTTATTTAGAAACTATGGCTGTTAGTGCCAAAAACACTCCATGTTTGCCCATAAGATGAGTCTGCTGTAGAGTTTAGATTCTCTGCCCGAGCCAGAGTCTGAACTTAAAGCGTAACTCTCGCCAAAATGCATCCTAGTGTCTTTTTGTGAATGTACCCGAGACAAACTTTCGCTTAAAAGCATATTTAGGACGGAAGCGTCACTTTTAAGATTTACCGTATTCTCGTTTTTTGGTCAAATGGCCTTTTGAATGGGAGTGATAGGGGCACTCTCATGCTAGCCTCAAAATAGCTATTTTTAAAACACTAAGAAGGCTCGACACAACATGAGACTTTGCTCCAAGTATCACCAGGGGCTCTACACCTTAACGCAAGCATTGACAACATTGTCTGTGTACCCAGAGTTTACTAAAAAGAATGGTTTTGAACAACTCACCGTAGCTCTTGTTGTTTCCAGCTGCTAACACCTCGGCAGTCAAAACGAGTCGATATCAAAACAAGTAGCCACAGATTTAGTAAATCCCTTGTGCATCGGTGTTGTTCATGTGTAGAGCCCCTGGTGATACTTCGAGCAAAGTTTCATGTTGTGTCGAGCCTTCTTAGTGTTTTAAAAATAGCTATTTTGAGACTATCACAGTAGTGATACCTACTTCTACTCCCATTCAAAAGGCCATTTGACCGAAAAACAAGAATACAGTAAATCTTAAAAGTGGCGCTTCCGCCCTAAATATGCTTTTAAACTGAAGTTTGACTCTGGTACATTCACAAAAAGACCCTAGGTTGCATTTTGGCGAGAGTTACGCTTTACGGGCCGGGCCTGTTGCTGACATGTGCTGTAGAAATAAAGCTGCCTCGTCTACGGCATGGCTCATCGGTGACTCACCAGGATCTGAACGGTGAGCAGTCCCTCTCCGGCGTCTCTGGCGTCGATGGTGAACTCAACGGGCAGACTGGCGGGAACTCCGGACGCATTCAGACCCGGACCGCTGGCTCGGACTTTACTGGCATCGTGGGCCGGTAAGGTCTTGATCTTAAAGGGACTGAGAGGACACGGTTTGGAGAAAAACTCTCAGTCACAAGGATGCACTTTAAAGCGCCCATATTATGAAAAAAAACACTTTTTCTGGGATTTGGGGTGTTATTTTGGGTCTCTGGTGCTTCCATACGCATACAAAGTTTGAAATAAACCCATCCATGGTGTTCTGAGTGAGATACGGTTTCTGAATGTGTTCTGCCTTCAGTCTCCGGGTGAGCTGGTCAAAATCTGCACGGCTTTCTACATCACTAGCCGAAACGAGCTGGCTAACCGCAACCGTTAGCATGCTAGCGCTAGCATGCTACCTCGTTCTCAATAGCAAAGCACTGCTACAACACACACAAGTTCACTATAATCTCCAAAAGAACTACTTCCATGTGCGCCCTGGTTTAGAAGAAGTCTCCCAGCTGATCCTGCTTTGGAACTGACTGAAGGTGGAGAAACAGCCTTTCTTTTACTGTCTATGGAGCTAGCTGGCATGAGCTACGATCTGAGCTACTGAGCATGTGCGAGTGCAATCAAAGATAGTACAGAAGAAAAGATGTCTCACTCTGTAGCTAAAACAGAGACCTGAACACAGGGTGAAAAGAGGAGCTGCAGCAATGTGCAGTACAACTAAAATATGGTGTTTTTTGGAAATTAAACCATGTAAACCTATTCTGGTACAACCTTAAAATACAATTATGAACCTGAACATGAGCATAATATGGGCGCATTAACATTTTCACTTCTTGTGGGATTAAGATTACCCTTTAAAGTTAAATAGTTCTACTAAATAGTATGGGTTATTTGTTTTGGTATTTATAGTTTGTTTATTTCACACTACTTTGTATATGTTGATATGTGCCTATATGTATGTTGTTGTCTCTATTGTACAGTATGTGTCTATATGCACCATCAACCATCTACCTGGCATAGGATTCTGAGATGTGGATGTTTTGGCTACTGACCTGCGCGGGACTTCCTGGTCGGCGTATTTCACGCACACCGTGTACGGACCGTCGCTGGCGGGCGTGTAGTTGGCCGTGTGAGTACAGTCGCCGTTGTCGGTGATGCTGATTGGCTCAGCCACACCTGAAGGGCAACCAGAGTTTCAAAATCAAAAATATAATCGGTGTCTTGGTTTAGTTTAGTTTATTAGTTTATAATGTCGTGGACAGTCCCCTTTAATGACCTATACAGTAAAAGGAGCAACGGCTAATTTCCAGCTTTAGTCCCCGGCCAGCTGATCCTAAAATATGACACTTTCTAGAACAGGTGTCAAGAGCCAGACATGGAGAGTTTATTGACATGCTTTTATTTTGAAAAAGTCAAATATCTTTGACTGCATTTCTTATAAAGTCTTCTCTTTTACAGTTTGGTCGACATAAAGCCCTAAAAACGTATCTTATCCATTAAAGATAAAAGCGCCAAAAAAGCAACAAAGACATCGGAAAAAAAGTCGGAAAAAGTTGGAAAAACATCAGAAATTGTGGAAAAAAAGCACCAAAAGTGTCGGCGATAGTGACAAAAACTAGGTGGGTCAAAATGTATTGTGAACCTAAATTTAAATGGGGCGCAGGACCAAAATCTGCGAGTGGGCCGGATTGGGCCCTCGGGCCTCGAGTTTGCCACGTCTAGAACATGTTGATCTCTGTTTGGTGAGAGACTTCTCTCAGGTGTGTGGACGAGGTCTTACCTGTGGGCCCGTACAGCAGGACCTCCAGGGGGGCGACCCCGGCCTTGCTGCTGTCCACGGTGAAGGTCTGGGGGACGTGGGCTCGGACTCCACTTCCCAGGCCGGGACCCGAACACTTCACTTTACTGGGATCCAACAGCTCGCGCACCGGAACCCGAAACGGGCTCCCTGAAACACAGACACAGGAGGGGGGAGCTGGAGATTAGTGAGACTTAAACATGTACGGAGTCTACAAAATCTTAGTCTGGATCAACGGAGGTACGTTATTTCCAGGATAAAACTCTCTCTCTCCGTTTCTGTTCTCAAACTCTGTTCTCTTCGGGAAACAACAACAAACTCAAAATCGCTAAAAACGTAGAGAAAAGTGTCGAAAAAGAACAATAAAATGTTGAAATTTCGACCCAGAAAAACTCAAAGTTGCAGGTTGACGGGAAGACAAGAGGAGGGTAAAAAAGGAGAAGGTTTTTGGATGGATCACCTGGAATAGGAAGGCCTCCGAAGGTGATGTTGACGTCGTACTCTCCGGGAGTGAAGGGGATGTACTCCACGCTGCAGCTGCCATCTTTGTTGTCCTTACAGGACATCTTGGCCTCTGATGGACCCTCGATGGCCAGGCCCAGACCCCCGGTGCCAGCACCTCTGACGAACACAAGAATAAAAGGAAACATTCAGATTACTTTGACTGGAAATGTCATCGAAGCATTCATTCACACTGAGACTTTCTCCACTTGATCAATCAGTCCATCCAGAAAAATGCGAGTGAGTTTTTGTGTGATTGTTGAGGGGCAAAAATCCTTGATTATGCGGCACGTTTTCTTAAAAAATGCGATGGAATATGCTATATATAATATTTATGCAATTTTAACTTGCAGAAACTGCAGTTTGAAGAAAAAGAGGGAAAAAAGTAATTCCTCCAACACGCTGCTTTTCGATGATGTTCACGTCGCGTAATTACGTCACTTCATAACGTTCCCATGGCAACAGGGGAAAATGGCTGCTCTTGTGTGAAGTAAACGCAACATTTTTCAACTTTCTGCTAAGATATATTACGGGACTTTTTTGCAACGAAAATGCGGGGATTAAGAAATCATGCAAGCACCGCATATTTTGCGCAGAAATCGGCAATTTATGCAGCGAAAGTGCGGCGCATTTGAAAAACTTTGGCTTATTATGCGTCGAATTATGCAATCGCATAATCATGTTTTTCTGGAGGTAGTGATCAATGATCTTTTGTGATGATGTAAACATTAGTCCCAAAGGGACATTAAACTCTGATGAAGAGTCATGTTGTGATGAAGGGTCATGTTGTGATGAAGAGCTCTGGTGTGATTAAAAGCCGAGACACATCAGGCCGATTATCGGCCGTGGGACAGTCTGGCGAGCTCGGTGACTCAAATCTGTTCGGTGTGTCCCGTGCCGTCGTCCGTCTGGGGGGCTGTCGGCGTTCATTTTGGCCGACCTGACATGTTCGGTCGGAGGCAGGGCAGTCGGGACTCACCCGGAAATGACGAGCGCAATGAGGTGACTACAGTCTCTCAAAATCTGATGAAAATCTTTTAAACTGACCTTTGTTGAGCTGAAATGAAGACAGATTCAGCAACTGCACGGCCTATTTCTCGCTTAAAATGTTTTAAGAAACATGTTTCGGTGAACTATTTTAGTACGATATGAGATCGTATTCTGAACGGCCGCCATGACAGTCTGGATCTGAATTTCTGGAGAAAACAAACCCATGTGACGCGTTCGTCCAATCAGCTGCCGGTTTTCATTTCTTGGGCGACATTACAGATTAGCGCCGCCTGCTGTTATAGAGGTGTATTACGTCTCGTCTCCTCTCGTCTTTCTGGTCTGTTCTGTGGCAGTTTTTTGGACCTCGGGGACGCGACTGATCATATCGACGGGGTTTTCTGTCAACGGTCGCCCGTCGGCTAAATGTGTCTACACCATAAGAGCTCTGGTGTGATGAAGAGTCATGTTGTGATGAAGAGCTCTGATGTGAACTCACCTGGTCTCCACGGTGAAGCGGTTTGGTTTGTTGACCAGTCCCTCCTCCAGACCGGGTCCGTAGGCTCGGACCCGGCTGGGATCGCAGCCCTCCGACACCGAGACCCGGAACGGACTCTTCGGGACCGAGACGTCATCAAACAGAACTTCAATCAGATGCAAACCTGCAGACACACAAAACACACACACACACACACACACACACACACACACACACACACACACATCATACATACAGACACACAAAACACACACACATAAATACAGGCACACAAAACACACACACACACACACACAGATACACACACACACACACACACAGACATACACACACACACACAGACACACACACAAACACACACACAGAAGGACACAAACAAATACACACACACACATATAAACACACAGACACACACACACACACACACACACACACACAGACACACAAACACAGACAGACAGACAGACAGAGAGACACACACATAAACACAGCGAGTTACTTTAACGTAACATTTAAAATAAGAACTTGTAAACATTCAGGGCTCATACTGCTATATAAACTATTTTTTAAGATATTTCATAAAAGAATGCCTAAAAATCTGTTCATCGTTTGGCAAGAACGTGAAGAACTTTTTTGTCGCTTTTTTCAACTTTTGTCATTTGTTTTGTGTGGTGTTATCAGTAAATTAATCCCCAGAAGATCTCCCTCTTCTCTTCTTTACAGCCCGGTAGAACATGTTGGTTGTGTGTGTGTGTGTGTGTGTGTAACAGCAGATAACAGTCATTCCTGAAGCCTCCACTGGGAGTATTTCTGTCCCACAATGCACCGGGGTTCCAACATGTCACACATTACTATCAGCAGGGTTAGGGTCAGCAGACACACTGCAGCTATTAATACCCTCGCTCTATCTCTCGCTCCGTTATATTCATCTACACACCCACAAACACTTCCATACCCATACCCTTCCCTGCATGTTATCCCCCTCTTTCTCCCCCCTTTCCTGTCTTGAGCTGGCTTGTCTGCTTTCACACCTCCTTTGGTCCGTTTAAAACTAACCCCGAAAAATGGTCCGTACAAAACGTTGGAAAAAGCGGCAAAATTGTCGGCAAAAATATCGGAAAAATCAACATATATGTTGAAAAAAAGTGTCAAAAAGTTGAAACACCCCTCGGCAAAAACCCAGATAAAAGAGCTACAAAGAAGTTTACAAAAGTGTCAAAAAAAGTTGATAAAACACGGTGAAAAGGTTTTCAAAAATGCGCCAAAATCGTCAGCAAAAAAGTAACATAAATGTTGAATAAAAAAGGTTCAAAAAGTTGGATAAAAACGGCAAAAAATTCTATAAAAATGTAGAAATCCTGCTTATGGCACCAGATTGGTTCGGTCCAATCGGTTCGGACGTCCTGTGTTTAATAAAAACCAAAACCTTTGAGTTAACGTTTGAGAAGCGTCTCACCGTCCTCGTACGGCGTGTACTCCACTCGGTAGGTCCCGTCTCCCTTGTCGGTGATGTAGGCGTCCGTGTTGGCGCCCGACGGGTTGGAGATGGGGGCTTTGATGCGGCCGCCGCCGCTCCGGTAGTGCGCCCGGGCGTCCACGGTGAAATGCGTGGTCACTTCCCTCAGGACGCCTGCAGACAGGAAACACACGTCAAGACACAGAAGAAGAGAAAGCAATCACACAGAAAAAAGACAAGAGGAAAGGATGGAAAGACAAGGAATCATGGAATTGTACATTTTAGCTTAATGGTTTATTTATTTGATTAGGACAATGCACATTAATCAACATTTCTGTAAATGCGCCAGTGTTAGCCAGTCGGCTAATTTACAACTGTAGTCCTAGTTACACAATAGTACTTTTTACTAAATGTATTTTAAATGTTATATTGTTATGTAAATATGTAATTTACTTTCTTTTAAGGTGACTTTTTACCATCTGTCTAAAGACTGCAGATGAAAAATAGCCTTCTGGCTAACTCTGGCATAGTGACAGAAATGTTTATTAATATGCACTGTCCCTGTAATAAATAAATATAAAGTAAAGTAAGAATAATTCAGGAAGGTCAGAAAAGTGACGGATGGAAAGAAGAAGTAAGAAAGAGAGTATGTAAAGGAGGAAGGGAAGGAAAGGGAGAGAAGGAAGGAAGGAGGGAAGGAAGGAAGGAAGGATGAGAGGAAGGAAGGAGGGAGGGAGGGAGGGAAGGATTCAGTGTCCTGTCCCAGAGGAGAGAAGAAACTAGAACATATTCACATTTAACACGCTGACATCACACTAGTTTACCTGTTTTATCATCAAAAATGACTCAAACTGATTAATGGATTAACGGAATAGTTGGAGATTAATTCAATAATCATTTAAGCTTTGCAGCTCTACGTAATATTATGACCTCTTCCCTCAGCGTGCATGTCTCAGTCTCCTGACTGTGTCAGCTGAAAATAACATTGAAAAAAAACAAAATGTGTAAGTATGAACTTCTATTTGCCACGGAGATTATTTTCTGCAATAACCCCAAAAAAATCTTGTTGGCTTTTTGTGGATGGAAATAACATCTGTGCATCTAGAGGAGAATAACAAGCAAATAAAAGAGCAAATGTCCTCCTGGGAGTTTATTAACGGTGATAATTGACTGTCGGGAAGTTCATGAGGAAAACGAAACGTTTATCATTAAAACTGACCCGGCTGCACGTCTGGGAGTTTAAATATTTTAACCAGTCGACCATGATGCAACTTTTGTTTTTTCTGGGTTATAAATGTTTAAAAAAATTCAGTTTGTTTCTGTCAATATTTTTCTGCGCTTTTTTGACATTTCTTTAAGCTTTTCCCATGTTTTTTGTCACTCTTCCTGACATTTTTGAAGATTATCCTGACATTTATCTCACTTTTTTTGAAGTTTTTTCACATTTTTCCTAGTTTTTCCGATGTTTTTGTTTTTTCTGTGCTCCATTATCACTTTTTTCTTTACATGCTATAAAACTGAATAAAACTTCCACATTCAATGAAAGTAGAGAACTGATTATTTATTTAACTTTTGAAGAGCGTTGTAAGGAACCATCCACATTATTGGTTTTAAAATTTGGTTGAAAGAAATCCAAATTTCTGATATAGAAACATTTTGAAAATCGGTCAAATTTGACCCGAAGACAACAGGAGAGTTAATTAACTAACACATACATATAAGTATTTCTCCTGTCACAGAAACCTAGGACTGTGCAATTAATCAAATTGTAATGGCGATTTTGATTTTGGCTTCTAACAATCACATAAAAATGTAATCGAGAAAATCGATGATTTTGTACATTACGTTTTGCAGTAAACTCTTATTTTAAACTCTTGTGTTCTGAATGAAAAGACAGAAAAGTTCAACGGGAAAAGTATTATGGGTAGTTTCACCGTGTTCTCACTGTTGATTTGTTTCACTGTTTTTAAAATAACAAAAAAATGCAACATCTTTCCAAAATCAACGAGTTAAATAATCGTGATTCCAATATTGACCAAAATAATGATAGTGATTATTTTTCCCATAATCGAGCAGCCCTACAGAAACCACCGAGAGCATGTTAACAACCGCTACGCAAAACGTTAGCCGCTAAGCTTGTCTTCAGCTGCAATCTACCAGCCGCTAAGCTACCCTGTGTCTGTTTTAATATTCGGACCCCCGTTGTTGGGTAAAAAAATACTTCTGCCAGACTCACCTCGGGGCTCCACTCCCGGCCCGTGGACCTTCACCCCGCTGGTATCCACCGCCGGCTCCACCGTCAGCCGGATGGGGAACTTTGGCACAGCGTGTCCTCCGTACTTGATGGTGATGGTGTACATGCCATGGCACTGCGGGATGTAGGTAATGGCGTACGTCCCGTCGCCGTTGTTCTGCACGTGAACTTCTGCTCTGGCTCCAGAGTCGGAGACGATCTCAATGGTGAGCTCCGCCTCGCCAGCTTTGGAGCAGTCCACCGTGAAGGATCCGTCCTCGTTGACCTTCCCTCTCTCCAGGCCTGGCCCGCTGGCCGTCACCTTGCCGGGGTCGAACGCCGACTGGACCGCGGCCTTGAAGGGCGAGCCGGGGATGTGCTGCTCTGCAAACAGGATGTTGATGGCGTACTCTCCGGGCTCTGTGGGCAGGTAGGACACTGAGCAAGACCCGTCCCCGTTGTCCTGACATTCGATTTTGGCCTCGCAGGGTCCCTCCACCGTCAGGCCCAGACCGCCGGTACCGGCGCCCTTTGTGTCGATGGCGAAGGGCGCCGGTTTACCCACCACACCCCCCTGAAGGCCTGGACCGTAGGCTCGGACCTGGATGGGAAACGAGACACAGGGACAAATCTTAGAAGAAGCTTTCAGGAAAATGTCTTTAAAGGTCCCGTAGGTAGGATTGTGTATAACGTATGTGTGTGTGTGTATTAAAGGTCCCGTAGGTAGGATTGTGTATAACGTATGTGTGTGTGTGTATTAAAGGTCCCGTAGGTAGGATTGTGTATAAAGTATATGTGTGTGTGTATTAAAGGTCCCGTAGGTAGGACTGTGTATAACGTATGTGTGTGTGTGTATTAAAGGTGCTGTAGGTAGGATTGTGTATAAAGTATATGTGTGTGTGTATTAAAGGTCCTGTAGGTAGGATTGTGTATAAAGTATATGTGTGTGTGTATTAAAGGTGCTGTAGGTAGGATTGTGTATAAAGTATATGTGTGTGTGTATTAAAGGTGCTGTAGGTAGGATTGTGTATAAAGTATATGTGTGTGTGTATTAAAGGTGCTGTAGGTAGGATTGTGTATAACGTATGTGTGTGTGTGTATTAAAGGTCCCGTAGGTAGGATTGTGTATAAAGTATATGTGTGTGTGTATTAAAGGTGCTGTAGGTAGGATTGTGTATAAAGTATATGTGTGTGTGTATTAAAGGTGCTGTAGGTAGGATTGTGTATAAAGTATATGTGTGTGTGTATTAAAGGTGCTGTAGGTAGGATTGTGAAGATCCAGGACAAAAAACATTTGAACATCGACAACTTCTCAGTCCCTCCCCCCTTTCTGCTAAAGCCCAAAACGGTCTCCTAAGCCCCTCCCCCCACAAGGGAGAATGAATGCGTGTGCATGAGCAGTGATTGACACGCAGTTAGACACCCCCCCTGGCCCTGATTGGTGCATCTGAACATTTAGACACCCCTCCTGGCCCTGATTGGTGCATCTGAACAGTTAGACACGCCCCCTGGCCCTGATTGGTGCATCTGAACAGGGGAACAGAGGAGCTGGATTTATTTTAATGACCTGCTTCATGTAGTTCTACTGGAACATAGGGGCAGTTTCAGCAAATATGACAGAAAGGTAGTTTTATAAGTCTAACCTACTGCACCTTTAACCGTTTGAACTCGCAAGCTGCAGTTCCAATGAGTCAACCTGTAGGGAGACCGAATTGGCGGGACGAAAAAAACCCTGTTGTTCAAATGAACCTGATTATGCCCTTGGGCGCTTAAGTAAGGCCCTGTTTACATGAAGATGGTTATTTTGAAAAACTGAGACATTTCCCTTTGTTTGTGTCCTTCGTTTACACGCAAACGGAGAATTCTCTTCTGAAAACATTTCTTTCTAAAAACTCCGGCCAGAGTGGAGATTTTGGAAAACTTTGTTTGCATGTTTGCACGTAAACTGAGACAAACAGAGGTTTAGGCAGCCTAGAGAGAGAAAGAGGAAGTGATTGGTTGCTGTTGTTGCTATTTTCGGGATTTTTGATTGGCTAAAGTGGGCTTGAGCTTCTCGATACACCGCCACCTACAGGTTTCATTACATTGCCAACTACAGGTTTGGCATGCTCTTGACGGCATATATACATGGGTACATGTAAACGAACACTTTTCTGAAAACTGACAGGTGTGCACAATGTTATTTTTGAAACCGGAGAGGTTGAAATGTCCGTTTATGAAAATAGCCGCCCACGTGTAAACGTAGTCTAAAATAACTAAATAAAATATGTGGCAGCCATTGTGTGCAGTAAAGTTTCTTTTAACAAGCCTGTTGTACTGATTTGATGACCAGTTATAGTTTTAATGCTAGTAGGCCTATTAACAGGTGCAGATAAATTCAGGTAGGACTGTCTGTAGACATATTTGATTACGTGTATTATGAGGTCGTCCGCGAAAATTCTTGATTACAAATAGTGGTCCACACACAAAGAAAGTTTGAAACCCCTGACGTTCACTCACCTTTGAAGGGTCGGGGGGCATGACGGCCTCCACCGTGAACGGACTTCCTGGGATGGGGTTCCCGTCGTAGCTGACGTCCACTTTGTATTGTCCTTCCTCGGGGGGAATGTACTTCACTGTGTGCGCCTCATTGGCTGTGCCCGACTCCAGCTTGCAGGGGATTGGTCTGCGTGACGATGAGGTGATCTTGACGTCAAGTTTGCCCTGACCTCCAGCCTCACGAGTACACACGCTGAACTCCTCGTCCTTCCCAACGTCCACCTCTTCGATTCGCACACAAACACAATCAGGATGTTTGTCAGTGCTAAGTCATACGGTGGCCGAGACGCTACAACACAAATACAAACACTCCAACACAAATACAAACACTACAACACAACTACAAACACTACAACACAAATACAAACACTACAACACAAATAAGCTTGTCTTAAGCTGCAATGTACCAGCCGCAAAGCTAACGTTACCCTGTGTCTTTAGCTGAAATCTACCAGCCACTGAGCTAATGTTACCACACATACTAAAGCTACAACACAAATACAAACATTACAACACAAATATTTTAATTAACTAAAATGTTCGTATAAGTATTTCTCCTGTCACAGAAACCACTGAGAGCATGTTAACAACCGCTACGCAAACTTAAGCCGCTAAGCTTGTCTTTAGCTGCAATCTACCAGCAGCTAAGCTAACGTTACCCTGTGTCTTTAGCTGCAATCTACCAGCCGCTAAGCTAACGTTACCCTGTGTCTTTAGCTGTAATCTACCAGCCGCTAGGCTAACGTTACCCTATGTCTTTAGCTGCAATTCACCAGCCGCTGAGCTAACGTTACCCTGTGTCTTTAGCTGCAATCTACCAGCTGTTAAGCTAACGTTACCCTGTGTCTTTCGCTGCAATCTACCAGCCGCTATGCTAACATTACCACACATACAAACGCTACAACACAAATACAAAAGCTAGCTACAAAAGTTTTGCTACTTTCCCCTAAGTAAATTTTTACTGGCTGGTTTGTCAGGACATTTGTTGGACTGAACTCAACCTGAACTTGACTTCCTGTTTGATTAAGGTTTCCTCATTTCCTGCTGCTTCCATCAGTGCGGACGCAGACGTACTCACTGTTGTTCAAACCCTGAACTTTGACCTTGTTGAGGTCCAGCGGGGGGGCCACGCTGATGTTGAAGGGGCTCTTAGGGATGGGGTCTCCGCCGTGACACACAGTGACGGACATGTTCCCCTGAAAGAGAGACACCGACTGCAGTTAGCACCATAAAGCTGCAACTACCCATTATTTTGATTTCTTAACGTGTTGAGAGGAATGACCAAAAAAGTGTCAAAAAACACTGAAAAAGTGTCAAAAAAATCACCAACAATTTTGGAAATAAAAGCGCCAAAAATAGTGACAGAAATGTTAGTTTTTTTCCAATTGATAACACACTAAAATAACACGCAGAGCACAATTATTTAAACTGACACAGAGAGCAAAACCTTTTCTCAAGTCTCCAAAAGTCTAAACACATTTTCTGCTTTAAACACATTTTGCAATTCAGAATGGCTCTTTTTAAATGCACTGAACACAGTTCTCTGCATAAGACACAACAATCTGACATAAAGTCACATTTGCACTGACTAGTTTGGTGAAAAATAAAAAATTAAATGTTTCAACAGCATGCGTGTGTATCTGCAAATATTTCTGTGCATGTGAACAATCTGAAGAATTCTCTACAATTTGAACTATTTTAGTATTATGGCAAAGCATACTAAAGATGAAAGGGCTTTTCATTATGCCCAACAGTGTGTAGTTGGTTAGACAAACATCTGGTAATATGAATGAAGTGTGTGTGTGTGTGTGTGTGTGTGTGTGTGTAATATGAATGAAGTGTGTGCAATTTAGTGCAAAAGTTTGATTTTGATAATGCTATATGTAGTTTTGGTTGCAGTGCTTAATTTTGCAGGATATATGAGGTATTTTGCAGTTTGGGTGTGTGGTTTTGTGAATTGTGTTAAGTATTTTGATAAAACTAGCCTAGTTTGCAAAAATGTGTTTTAGCAATTGGAAAAAACTTCAAAAACACATTTTTAAATAAAAAAATAAAATAAACCTAACGCCAAAAAAAATTAAATAAAAAGAGCCACAAATGTCAAAAGAAAAGCGACAGAAAATGACGAAAACCCCCCACAAAATAATAACAAAAAAGCTACCAAAAAAAACAGCAAAACGTTTTAAAAAAGTGTTAAAATGTAGAAAAAAAATCAACAAATATGCCCGAAAAAAATGCCAAAACCGATTTATGAATGGATGAATGTTTGCAGCTTGTTCTAAACGCTGTGAGTCGGAGAGTTGTCTCGCCTGCTGGAGGGCGGTGTAGCGGACGGTGTACGAGTAGTTGTGGTTGTCGATGATCTCAAAGTCTCGGACGGCTTCTCCTTTAGCCGCGCCGGTGAAATGAACCTCCGGTTTGGCTTTGCCGGCTCCCTTCGTGTAGATGGTGAAGTGAGTCGGTTTGCCCACTTCAACTCCTGCAGACAGAAAATACAGAAATACCATTAATCTGGAGCTGTTTATACAGCTGTAGTGCCACGTTTCCCCCTCTCATTCCCCCTGCTCTGGCGTCCCCCCTCTCATTCCCCCTGCTCTGGTGTTTCCCCCTCTCATTCCCCCTGCTCTGGGGTTCCTCCCTCTCATTCCCCCTGCTCTGGGGTTCCTCCCTCTCATTCCCCCTGCTCTGGGGTTCCTCCCTCTCATTCCCCCTGCTCTGGGGTTCCTCCCTCTCATTCCCCCTGCTCTGGTGTTCCTCCCTCTCATTCCCCCTGCTCTGGGGTTCCTCCCTCTCATTCCCCCTGCTCTAGCGTTCCTCCCTCTCATTCACCGAGATCACTTTTGGCTCAAAACTAAAACGCTTAAAAACCAAAACGTAGCGCTGGAGAAGTAGCCTAAATACTTTAACAACAGGCAATCATTAAGTTATTCAAAAGCACAAATTACTACTTTTATTTCCAGAGCAGAAGCCAGTACATTTCGTCACACAAATAAAGACGTTTACGAGCACTAATGAAGTAACTCAGGAGCACAAATTACTACATTTCTGTGGTTTTTAGTCATTTGACAGCGAGAATCACTCACTTGTAAACACATTACTGTAAGTAATTCCAGAGCACAGTATTTTCCAATCTGGACTCTCTGTCTCCATGTTTGTGTGTCTGAGTGTCTGATGGAACAACAATCTGTGAAACTGGTCCAGTATTAAACCAGAACCAAGCTGTAATGTAACCCTACAGGACGAATGTTCAGCAGCAGTTAGAGTCCACTAAAAGTTCTGTTGTTGCTGCTGACAGACTCAGATTATTATTCTAAGTGTCTGACAACATTATGGGATGGATCCCTACAGAGATAGACCTTTTAGTTAAAGAGTAAGATCCTTTTAGTTTAACATGAAACAGCCCCGAAATCACCATCACCAAACTCCACCAGACTCCATGTAAATAATCAGGACTTTTAGCGTGTATAGGGCCAGCATATCTCCACCAGACTCCATGTAAATAATCAGGACTTTTAGCGTGTATAGGGCCAGCATATCTGGCACATCTGTTCCAACAATCACCACTCTGGTTTGGTTAAAATAAACCCTTAATTCACCCATTTACATGTGGAAATATGCTGGCTCTATACACGCTAAAAGTCCTGATTATTTACATGGAGTCTGGTGGAAATATGCTGGCTCTATACACGCTAAAAGTACTGATTATTTACATGGAGTCTGGTGGAACTATGCTAATACTCTAAAAATGCTAAAAGTCCTGATTATTTACATGGAGTCTGGTGGAGATATGCTGGCTCTTTACACGCTAAAAATCCTGATTATTTATATGGAGTCTGGTGGAAATATGCTGGCTCTATACACGCTAAAAGTCCTGATTATTTACATGGAGTCTGGTGGAGATATGCTGGCTCTATACACGCTAAAAGTCCTGATTATTTACATGGAGTCTGGTGGGTTTGGTGATGGGGATTTCGGGGCTGTTATAGCGTTGTCGCTCAATACTGGTTTTGAGCGACAACGCTCACATTACGCTTCACATTAGTCACTTACACACAAAAACATGAGAAAACAGGGACCAGGTTTAAAAATACTGAAGTTACTCTTTAATTTGTGTGCACACATAAAGTAGTTTGTGCTGTGCAGAACAGGAAGATGATCTGAAATCACTTACCTGTCTTGCTGAGTCCAGGTCCCTCTGCGCGGACTTTAGCTGCATCATGGGAAGGATCCACCTTTATTCTGAAGGGGCTGATGGGAATTTCCTGTTGTGACATCAAAGATAAGAGGTTTCTTAACGTCTTGTGACCCCTGAGATCTAAATTATTCTGGAGGAAATGAATCCCACTGTTGTTGAGCTGTTTGAAAGAAGGTTTCCAGACTCACCTGATCGGCGAACAGCACCATGATGGTGTACTGCCCGGCTCCTGGAGGCGTGTACTTCACCGTGAACGTGTCGTTGTCGTTCTTGATGATGTCAAAGTCGATGTCGGCCTCCGCCGGACCGACCACGCCCGGCGCACACTTGATCCCGATGCTGACGTCACCTGCAGGCAACATGAACGTGGTCATAAATTCACTTCATATCACAATACATCTGTCCTTACATTCTTACATAACAAATGTAGTTTCTGCAATGATGAACCGGAATCTGTAACACATTTACATTTAACCCTTGTAAACATGTAAACATGCTGGAGGCTGGCTGCCAATATTCAACTGTATTAAAGTTGAGACAGATTTTACTTTTTGGAGAAATGCAACCCAGTCTTTAGCAGCTTTGAGAGCGATTTGAAAACGAAATATAACCAACCAGTCCTCCAAACCCTCTGAGGATATGGGTGGTACCATGTAATGGAAAAACGCCATTAGTGTGTATATTTCTTTTTAATTCTGTGTGTATATCCCTTTCTAATTTGTTGTTTTACTATTTATTTATTGTATTTTAAATTTAAATTTGTCACTGAGTGAACTGCTGCTAAAAATGTGCGTTGTTCATTTTGTACAATGACAAATAAATCTTCAGATTCTGATTCTGGTTTACCATGCTGCCATTCAAGTCAAGGCTTGATAATTCACCATTCGTGTCACGGTACGTCCCAGAAGCGTGAAGCGGCCCTCTGCTCTGCTAAAGAAACGCGCCAAGTCTATTTTGCACGTGAGCCGCGGGCCATTCAGATAGCCCCCCTGCCCTCCCTCCCCCCCTCCCCTCCCCATTAGAATATGATGTATGAAGGCGTGTCCAACCCTGGCCGGCCTCGCTGCAGTCCACGGTGAAGTATGTCGGCTCGTTGGCCTTCAGTCCCGTCTTCTCCACACCTGGACCGTAAACCTTCACGTTCTCTGGATGGCTGCCCTCTCCAATCAGCACCTGGAGCACATCATTCACACGGAAAAACGTTTAGGAGTACTGTGGGAATTATGTCCAAAATGACGCCCTAGGCCAGTCTAATCCGACTCCAGTTAATTAATTTAGTTACAAGAACACAAGGATGAATATGAGACGAAGAGTTTAGTTAAGCAAAGTTTACGGAGTCCAGCATAAGAGTTACAACACAGAGTCTAAGTTTCCCTAGCAACAGACATGAAGTCAGAGCTGGTCCACCAGGATCTCGGTTCGAATGAGCTCAGATCTATTGTCTCCCTTAAAGGGATATGCCACCGTTTGTTGAAATAGGGCTTATCACGGTCTCCCCTAGCTGTAGATAGATGGGCCAACGCATTTTTTGTGCATGCATCGTTTTAGTCCGGTGCAACACCGGCAGCGCCGCCGCTAGTTAGCTTAGCGCGTTGAATGGAATCCTAAGTTGCCGGTTAACATGTTGTGAGTAAAAGTGAGCCGACAAAAGACAAAAAAAAAAACCTAAGTACTTGCACTGAGACAAAAAATGCGTTGGCCCACCTATCTACAGCCAGGGTAGACCGTGATAAGAACTGTTTCAACAAACAGTGGCGTATCCCTTTAAGCTTTTATCCTCCCCTCACAAGGGGGTGTCTCCACAGAAACTGTTATCTTGTCTGTCTGTCTGTGTGTGTCTGTGTGTGTGTCTGTGTGTGTGTGTGCGTGTGTGTGTGCGTGTTGGGTCTTTACCCTGAAGGGGCTGTTGGGAACGTTGACCTCCCCCCAGGTGATGATGATGGTGTGTTTGACAGGTTTGGTGGGAATGTAAACGCAGAAGAAGGTGCTGTCTCCGTTATCAGTGATCTGGATGTCGATGGGGAAACCCTCGGCATCCTGAAAGCACAAACACACATTTCACTTATCTCCAGTTAGTCTGGATCAACGGGAGTACATGTCAGGGATAAACCTTCCTCTCTCTCTGTGTGTTCTCAAACTCCGTTCTCTTCAGGAATCAACAACAACCTTGAGGCTAGCGAGCTACACGCTGAAAATATTAAGTTTTAAAGAACATTTGGATGGTGCAACAAGGCAGACCTACTTGGTTCTTTCAGGGAATGATTGTAAAGATTTATAAAGAATATGTTAGATCATTTCCTCTCTAACTGGGAGGTTTTATAAAGAATATGTTAGATAATTTCCTCTCTAACTGGGAAGTTTTATAAAGAATATATTAGATCATTTCCTCTCTAACTGGGAGGTTTTATAAAGAATATGTTAGATAATTTCCTCTCTAACTGGGAGGTTTTATAAAGAATATTTTAGATAATTTCCTCTCTAACTGGGAGGTTTTATAAAGAATATGTTAGATCATTTCCTCTCTAACTGGGAGGTTTTATAAAGAATATGTTAGATCATCTCCTCTCTAACTGGGAGGTTTTATAAAGAATATGTTAGATCATTTCCTCTCTAACTGGGAGGTTTTATAAAGAATATGTTAGATCATTTCCTCTCTAACTGGGAGGTTTTATAAAGAATATGTTAGATAATTTCCTCTCTAACTGGGAGGTTTTATAAAGAATATGTTAGATCATTTCCTCTCTAACTGGGAGGTTTTATAAAGAATATGTTTAGATCATCTCCTCTCTAGCTGGGAGGTTTTGGGACTGATTGGTGGGATTACTGTGGACGAAGTACACACAGAGATACACTGGTAAGAGCCAATGAGGTTTAACCATGTATCAGCTCATTTAAATAGCTCACATTACGGTGTTGTGTCAACAGCATATCTGGAGAGAAAAAAGTCGTGTGAAAAATTGAAATATTTTGAGACAAAAGTCTGTGTTGCTGCGTCCGGAGCTTAGCACCGCCCAAGATGATTGTGATTTGTTTAAAGATATCCTAACAACCCAGTTTTTTCTGAGTACATCTGGCAACAAAAAGGTGATGAAAAAGGCGACAAAAAGGTGATGAAATAGGCGTCAAAAAGGCAACAAAAAGGCGACAAAAAGGTGATGAAAAAGGCGAAAAAAGGTAGTGAAACAAGCGACAAAAAGGTGATGAAAAAGGCGACAAAAAGGAAAAGAAAATGCGAGAAAAAGGTGATGAAAAAGGTGACAAAAAGGCGACAAAAAAACTATAAAAAGGGAAAGAAAAGGTGCCAACATAACAGCATCAGAGAAAGCTTTATGACTGAATCTGTGAGTGATTACCTGAGCGTAGAGCTTCAGCTCTCCTCTGCCGGCTCCATCCGTGTCGATGGTGAAGTCTGCGGGTTTGTTGACGATGCAGCCGAGCGGCTCCAGACCGGGACCGTAACACTTAACCTGGAGAGGAATATAAAATATAAAACATTCAACATTCAACATGATTAACAGTAAAACATTGTGAGCCCTCCAACAGCTGCTCAATGGCTACAGAAAGTAAAGCATGTCTGCACAATGGAGTATATGATATTCATCAGCTATGAATGGATATTGAATAGAGACAACAGTAGAGAGTAGTATGTAGAGAGACAACAGTAGAGAGTAGTATGTAGAGAGACAACAGTAGAGAGTAGTATGTAGAGAGACAACATTAGAGAGTAGTATGTGGAGAGACAGCAGTAGAGAGTAGTATGTAGAGAGACAGCAGTAGAGAGTAGTATATAGAGAGACAGCAGTAGAGAGTAGTATGAAGAGAGACAGCAGTAGATAGTATGTAGAGAGACAGCAGTAGAGAGTAGTATGTGGAGAGACAGCAGTAGAGAGTAGTATGTAGAGAGACAGCAGTAGAGAGTAGTATGTAGAGAGACAACAGTAGAGAGTAGTATGTGGAGAGACAGCAGTAGAGAGTAGTATGTAGAGAGACAGCAGTAGAGAGTAGTATGTAGAGAGACAACAGTAGAGAGTAGTATGAAGAGAGACAGCAGTAGAGTAGTATGTAGAGAGACAGCAGTAGAGAGTAGTATGTAGAGAGACAGCAGTAGAGAGTAGTATGTAGAGAGACAACAGTAGAGAGTAGTATGAAGAGAGACAGCAGTAGAGAGTAGTATGTAGAGAGACAGCAGTAGAGAGTAGTATGTAGAGAGACAGCAGTAGAGAGTAGTATGTAGAGAGACAGCAGTAGAGAGTAGTATGTAGAGAGACTACAGTAGAGAGCAGTTCTCACGTTTTCTGGGAAGACGTCGTTGGCAGCAGGGAGGATGTGAGCCATGAAGGGACTGTCCTTAATGTCTTCGTCGTCACAGATGACATGCACGGCGTAGTCGCCCGGTTCGGTCGGCCAGTATCGGACATCACACGACCCGTCACCTTTATCGTCACACTCAATCTTCGCCTGAGACGGACCCTCGATGGAGAAACCTGCAGACCGCCGGTGACATACCTCAATACACCTTTCACAGACAAAGTCACAAAGTGCTTCACAAGAGAAACATGGGTTAGAGCCCCAGACACACCAACCCGACGGACGACTGTCGGCAGGAAAGGCAGTCGGACTGATCAGTCTCCTCCCGAGTTGTAGAGTTTAGATTATCTGCCCGAGCCCGAACCAGACCCGATATTTTCCGACGCTATCCTCGGGCTGGGCCCTTGATCAAGCATTTGTGTTTTTTAATCATTACTTTATTAGCCTTATTCGGTGGGGAGAAAGCTATATGCCTCTCCAGCTTCTCCCGTAGCTCTGGCTGTATGTCCTGCACAGACCTGAGTGTGAGGTAAACTGGGCTACACCGTGTGTGCCCCTTCTGCAGCACTGTTGTCGGCCAGTATGTCAGCACGCAGACCGTGGAGAAAGACAGGATTAATTAGGTGATGGAGACCAGAAAGTCTCCTGTATGGTTCCAGGGCTTTGATTATGTTGCTGCCTTGATCTGTTCCCCTCACTATTCAGCTGAGGGAGATATGGGTCGAGGTTTATATTTACGTTTCTTCATTCGGATCCATTTGTGATCCATTACATTATGAATAAACTAACAGCAGTTTACATCCTTCGTCCTTGTTGCATTACCGGTATTTATTAAGATAATTATAACCGATTTCTGCAGTTCAAACAACTCTGAATTGTAGTTGAGAACGTCAGTTATAACAGCCCACATATTAAAACATTGTCAGGTTTAAATCGGGCTCATAATTACAGTTAATGTGTCGGGCCGTGTTCGGACGCAACGTGCACGGGCTCGGGTAGGGTCGGGCTTGATTTTTTGGGCCCGATCTAAGCTCTACTGAGTTGGTCCAAAAAGTGCCTTGGAACACACCGAAGCGACGTACGTTCTGCTCGTGTGCGAGACGTAATGTGTCTCCATAACAACAGGCAGCGCTAATCTGTATTGTTGCCCAAAAAATGAAAACCAGCACCTTGATTGGATCAACGCGTCACATGGGTCTGGCTTCTCCCCGATCATAATGGCGCTTCGTTTGGAATCCGATCTCATATTTTACTAAAATAGTTCACCGAAACGTGTTTCGGAAAACATCTGAAGAGAGAAATAGGCCGTGCAGTGTCTGAATCTGTCTTCATTTCAGATCAACAAAGGTCATTTTAAAAGATTTTCGTCAGATTTTGAGAGGCTCTAGTCACGCTCATCCCGCTCGTCATTTCCGGTAATTGGTCATTGAGTCCGACCGCCCGCTGGCCGATTCAACACGTCAGGTCGGTCCAAATGAAGGCCGATGGCTCCTTCGACTGACGACGGCACGGAACACACCGAACAGACTCGAGTCACCGACATCAACAGACTGTCAGACGGCCGATTATCGGGTTGGTGTGTGAGCACCTTAAATAAGAAACGTGAAGTGATTTCTGACTGGTCCTTGGTGTCGTTGTGTGATTGGGACGTACCGAGTGTTCCCACCTCCGTGCCGATGGCCTCCACCACAAAGTCGGCACTCTTCCCAACCATACCCGTCTCCAGACCGGGACCCCAGGCCCGCACCTTCTGGGGGCCCGCCTCCTCGCTCACCTGGACCTCAAACGGACTGAAAACAGACAGACAGACAGACAGACAGACACACACACACACACACACACACACACAAAGACACACACACACACACACACACACACACACACACACACACACACACACACACACTTTAACCATTTATTTATGTCCACATGAATGGGACACAAATATTCCGGATGCAGTACAACACATATACGCAAACTCATGGACCAGTGGCACGCAGCAGATCTTCACAATATCACTTAACAAGCACAAAACTCACTTCTCGAGGGTATAAGTAGCAGCGCCTCCGCCATATGTGGCGGCTGCCAATAATAGTAGATATGGCCCAGTACTTTGCAAGCCGTTTAGCCTTCTTTTTGTCCATCCCAAGTTGTTGCAGCCCTCTTACTACCAACCTGTGTGTGTTTCCTAGGCTACCAAATATGAAAATGAGTAGCGTGCACCTATAGCCCAGCCCTGAGATGGTGTTTAGGAGTGGTTGGTATTTAACTACCTTGGTGTAGAAAACCTCCTTCATGCTGGAATCAAAGGTGCAGCCTACCTCCAAAATGTACACCTCACTGGACTCCTCACACACACAACCATAGTCCTCATAAATTCACCGGAGGTTAGAACGCCAACACAGGATAATAGAGCTTTTTCACAGCAGACATGTAAACCATTAATGATGTCTGCATTCCACTTAAGAGAAACCCTGGTATTAAACCATTAATGATGGCTGCATTCCACTTAAGAGAGACCCTGGTATTAAACCATTACTGATGGCTGCATTCCACTTAGGAGAGGTCCTGGTATTAAACCATTACTGATGGCTGCATTCCACTTAGGAGAGGTCCTGGTATTAAACCATTACTGATGGCTGCATTCCACTTAGGAGAGGTCCTGGTATTAAACCATTACTGATGGTTGCATTCTACTTAGGAGAGGCCCTGGTATTAAACCATTACTGATGGCTGCATTCCACTTAGGAGAGGCCCTGGTATTAAACCATTACTGATGGCTGCATTCCACTTAGGAGAGGCCCTGGTATTAAACCATTACTGATGGCTGCATTCCACTTAGGAGAGGCCCTGGTATTAAACCATTACTGATGGCTGCATTCCACTTAAGAGAGGCCCTGGTATTAAACCATTACTGATGGCTGCATTCCACTTAGGAGAGGTCCTGGTATTAAACCATTAATGATGGCTGCATTCCACTTAAGAGAGGCCCTGGTATTAAACCATTAATGATGGCTGCATTCCACTTAGGAGAGACCCTGGTATTAAACCATTACTGATGGCTGCATTCCACTTAGGAGAGGTCCTGGTATTAAACCATTAATGATGGCTGCATTCCACTTAAGAGAGGCCCTGGTATTAAACCATTACTGATGGCTGCATTCCACTTAGGAGAGGTCCTGGTATTAAACCATTAATGATGGCTGCATTCCACTTAAGAGAGGTCCCTGGCTGTTAAACCATTAATGATGGCTGCATTCCACTTTAGGAGAGACCCTGGTATTAAACCATTACTGATGGCTGCATTCCACTTAGGAGAGGTCCTGGTATTAAACCATTAATGATGGCTGCATTCCACTTAAGAGAGGCCCTGGTATTAAACCATTAATGATGGCTGCATTCCACTTAGGAGAGGCCCTGGTATTAAACCATTAATGATGGCTGCATTCCACTTAGGAGAGGTCCTGGTATTAAACCATTAATGATGGCTGCATTCCACTTAGGAGAGGTCCTGGTATTAAACCATTAATGATGGCTGCATTCCACTTAAGAGAGGCCCTGGTATTAAACCATTAATGATGGCTGCATTCCACTTAAGAGAGACCCTGGTATTAAACCATTAATGATGGCTGCATTCCACTTAAGAGAGACCCTGGTATTAAACCATTACTGATGGCTGCATTCCACTTAGGAGAGGTCCTGGTATTAAACCATTACTGATGGCTGCATTCCACTTAGGAGAGGTCCTGGTATTAAACCATTACTGATGGCTGCATTCCACTTAGGAGAGGTCCTGGTATTAAACCATTACTGATGGTTGCATTCTACTTAGGAGAGGCCCTGGTATTAAACCATTACTGATGGCTGCATTCCACTTAGGAGAGGCCCTGGTATTAAACCATTACTGATGGCTGCATTCCACTTAGGAGAGGCCCTGGTATTAAACCATTACTGATGGCTGCATTCCACTTAGGAGAGGCCCTGGAATTAAACCATTAATGATGGCTGCATTCCACTTAAGAGAGGCCCTGGTATTAAACCATTACTGATGGCTGCATTCCACTTAGGAGAGGTCCTGGTATTAAACCATTAATGATGGCTGCATTCCACTTAAGAGAGGCCCTGGTATTAAACCATTAATGATGGCTGTATTCCACTTCGGAGAGACCCTGGTATTAAACCATTACTGATGGCTGCATTCCACTTAGGAGAGCCTGGTATTAAACCATTAATGATGGCTGCATTCCACTTAAGAGAGCCCTGGTATTAAACCATTAATGATGGCTGCATTCCACTTAGGAGAGGGCCCTGGTATTAAACCATTAATGATGGCTGCATTCCACTTAAGAGAGGCCCTGGTATTAAACCATTAATGATGGCTGCATTCCACTTAGGAGAGGTCCTGGTATTAAACCATTACTGATGGTTGCATTCTACTGGAGAGGCCCTGGTATTAAACCATTACTGATGGCTGCATTCCACTTAGGAGAGGCCCTGGTATTAAACCATTACTGATGGCTGCATTCCACTTAGGAGAGACCCTGGTATTAAACCATTACTGATGGCTGCATTCCACTTAGGAGAGGCCCTGGAATTAAACCATTAATGATGGCTGCATTCCACTTAAGAGAGGCCCTGGTATTAAACCATTACTGATGGCTGCATTCCACTTAGGAGAGGTCCTGGTATTAAACCATTAATGATGGCTGCATTCCACTTAAGAGAGGCCCTGGTATTAAACCATTAATGATGGCTGCATTCCACTTAGGAGAGACCCTGGTATTAAACCATTACTGATGGCTGCATTCCACTTAGGAGAGGTCCTGGTATTAAACCATTAATGATGGCTGCATTCCACTTAGGAGAGGCCCTGGTATTAAACCATTAATGATGGCTGCATTCCACTTAGGAGAGACCCTGGTATTAAACCATTAATGATGGCTGCATTCCACTTAAGAGAGGCCCTGGTATTAAACCATTACTGATGGCTGTATTCCACTTAGGAGAGGTCCTGGTATTAAACCATTAATGATGGCTGCATTCCACTTAGGAGAGGCCCTGGTATTAAACCATTAATGATGGCTGCATTCCACTTAAGAGAGGTCCTGGTATTAAACCATTAATGATGGCTGCATTCCACTTAGGAGAGGTCCTGGTATTAAACCATTAATGATGGCTGCATTCCACTTAGGAGAGGTCCTGGTATTAAACCATTACTGATGGCTGCATTCCACTTAGGAGAGGTCCTGGTATTGTGCATGCTGACTCACTGAAATATCTTACTGGGACACTTGATGGAACTGAGCCATCGTTAAGGTTATCAATCTCAGCTGTGCTTTTCCTACTATGACAAGTCAACATGTCTGCTGTGAACAAGGTCCATAAAAGGATCTACTAACACAGGATAATAAAAGGATCTGTCTGTCTCACCTGCGGGGGATGCTGTGTCCTCCCCAACTGATGGTCACCGTGTATTTTCCCATCATGATTGGGTAATAATTACACTCGAAGATCCCGTTTTCCATCTCGATAACCTTCACCGGCTCCTCCAGGCCCTCTGGATACCAAATAAACAATATTTAAACACTTCATCACTGAGTCTGGGATAAGACTTATAATTATATATATATATATACATATACATATACATACATATATATATATATATATATATATAAAAAAATACTATTTCAATCTTGTGTTGTCTTTCCGTCGACCATGAAACTATATTCTGTTTTTCTGGGTCAAAATTTAAAATACAAACTTTTTTTTCAACATTTTGGTCGTCTTTTTTGACACTTTTGTCACTTTTCCTGATGTTTTTGTCACTTTTTTGTCTTTTTTGTCGTTTTTGTCACTTGTCACTATTTCCAAATTTTCCGATTTTTTTCTGCACTTTTTGACGTTTTTGTCACTTTTTTCAACGTTTTTTTATCAATGTTTTTCCAAATGCTATGACATTGAATGAAAGTAGTGAACTGATCATTTATTAAACTTGTGAAGAGTGTTGTAGGGAACAATCCAAGTTATTATTATTATTCTTTGACAATTTGGTTGAAAGAAAACCCAAATTTCTGATATAGAAACTTTTTGAAAAGGAGGACAACAGGAGGATTGAGTAGGTTGCACATTTTCATTCGCCACTTGTTTATCTGTTTGTACATTCTTTCCTTTGTATTTTTTAATCTTTATTTTCGAATAGTTGTTCTTGTCTTCTATCATATTAAGACTCAAGTAAAGTACCTCAACATTTGTACTTAAAGTAGAGTACTGGAGTAAATTGTAAAGGTGCATTTCATGGCATCTTACTTGGTCCCTTCACAGTGACTTTGAGCTCTCCGCTGCCGGCTCCTTTAGTGTAAACTTTAAAGTCAGACACTTCTTTGACTCTCAGACCCTTCGGCTGCAGACCTCTGCCCGTCGCTCGGCATGCGTTGGGATTACAGGCTGAGGACCAATCAGAAGGAGACGTGAGACGCTGGTTAGACTGGGAGATGATGTTGAAAAGAAACTAACAAACATTCACGCAAACACACACTCATCTGTGCCTGAGTAGTTCTACACTGAATGCTAACTTAAAGGGTAACTACTGTTTCTTCAACATGGACCCTATGCTCCCATGTTTGTGTGTTAGTGACTGATGGGAACAACAATCTTTGACATTGGTCGAGTGTGTGTGTGTGTGTGTGTGTGTGTGTGCGTACGTGTGTGTGTGCGTACGTGTGTGTTTGCATATGTGTGTGCGTGTGTGTCTGTGTGTGTGTGTGTGTGTGTGTGTGTGTGTGTGTGACGGATGATAAAAATACTTCATAAATCAGAGTCAGCGTGGACAGAGTTAAATATAAACCTAACTGTAAAGCTTTAACATCTCTAATTCTGACTACTTTAATCCTAAACACACACAAACACACACACACACACATACACACACACACGCAGTGTATCTCTGTTAGAGAAGCAGTTTGCTGAGGCTGAAAGGAAAGAGCAGCAGAGTAGAAACAGTCTGGAGGAGCTGCAGGGTCGGGACTTCAACACGTTAAAAACAAAGATCATACATCCATAAATACTTTAAGACAAGAACAATCCGCTGTATTATTTGCAGGTAAAGCTGAGAATTTGACAAAGAAACATATTTAATTTACAGTTTTGTATCCGAACAGACGAGATGCAACATTGAAAAGAGTGAAAAAGGGAAAAAAGATTTTTATTTTTTTTAGGAAGAAATGATTTTGAAGAATGAGAAGGTTAATAATTATGAAAAGGAAATGTTTATGTAATTAAATTATTTTTTTTTTTATTTTTTTTTTTTTTTTTTTTTTTTTTTTTTTTTTTTTTTTTTTTTTTTTTTTTTTTTTTTATTTTTTTTTTTTTTTTTTTTTTTTTAATTTTTTTTTTTTTTTTTTTTTTTTTTTTTTTTTTTTTTTTTTGGGGTTTTCACAGGCCAGTGCAGATGATGATGAAAAATATAGGAGTAACTTATCATTGTAGCATATACCCCTCAAAATCCACTTATCTCAAGATATATGTTTTTGTCTAGTAATTTGAATGCTGCATTCGAAAGGGGAGGCTAAGAAAATACACACTGCTGGGTGTTAGATTTTTTTAAAGTGGCTTTTTTGTTCTAAAAAGCCTTTTAAAATGTCATTGACATCATACACATCGTACGGCCGGAGATACTGCTTTACGGCTCTGAGTCACGTTCCGCTTCGGATGCCATCAAGCAGGACCTCTGGTCTTAATCAGTCCTTCACTGACCAATCAGCATTCATTAGCAGAATGCTAGCGTGTTATGGGCAACAACGACTCAACCTGTAAGAAATCAAAAGGACATAAGCACTCGTTCATTCTACTTTCGACCTATAATCCATGTTGAACTTGCAAAAACTACAATCAAATCTGAGATTTCTCAACAGCAATCATGCGAAAGAGAGAAATGTAGCCATCTAGCTCCATAGACTCCCATTCATTTAGCTGTCTAGCTCCATAGACTCCCATTCATTTAGCCGTCTAGCTCCATAGACTCCCATTCATTTAGCCATCCAGCTCTATAGATTCCCATTAATTTAGCCGTCCAGCTCTATAGACTCCCATTAATTTAGCCGTCTAGCTCCATAGACTCCCATTAATTTAGCCGTCCAGCTCTATAGACTCCCATTCATTTAGCCGTCTAGCTCCATAGACTCCCATTAATTTAGCCGTCCAGCTCTATAGACTCCCATTCATTTAGCCGTCTAGCTCCATAGAGTCCCATTCTTTTAGCCGTCTAGCTCCATGTTTAGATAATTTCCTCTCTAACTGGGAGGTTTTATAAAGAATATGTTAGATCATTTCCTCTCTAACTGGGAGGTTTTATAAAGAATATGTTAGATCATTTCCTCTCTAACTGGGAGGTTAGTAAAGAATATGTTAGATCATTTCCTCTCTAACTGGGAGGTTTTATAAAGAATATATTTAGATAATTTCCTCTCTAACTGGGAGGTTTTATAAAGAATATGTTAGATCATTTCCTCTCTAACTGGGAGGTTTTATAAAGAATATGTTAGGTCATTTTCTCTCTAACTGGGAGGTTTTGGGACTGATTGGTGGGATTGCTGTGGTTGAAGTACACACAGAGATAAACTGGTAAGAGCCAATGAGGTTTAACCATGTATCAGCTAATTTAAATAGCTCACGTTACTGTGTTGTGTCAACAAATGCAAGACTATACTGATGATTAATCCAGAGAGGACTCCACACATCCACATTCACTGTTTCTGTAGAAGGATATACAGTAAAGCTGTTCAGGAGGAAGCAGGTGCTGCACATGCTGTAAAGCAGATAAACCCCATCCAGAAGGGTCAGAGGCAGGGATGGTTTTGAGTTGAGGTGGAAGGAAACCAGGCTAGCGCAGGCAGGCTCCAGTTACACCCCCGCCCCCAGACTGTACTAACTTGGTCGCCTGGGTTTGGGTGGTGTTGGAGGGGGGGCTCTCCTTGTCTTGTCTGAGGGTGCGGACTGAGGTACAACCTGCACCGGAGACCCAGTAGGCGGGATGCTCTGTAAAACTAAAGGAGGGAACAACAGTGATGATATATTTGTAAACAGGCAGAGAGGGGACAGAGACCTCCAGAAGTCCAGACGAGTAGATGGTAGGACCCGTAGACTGCCAGGCCACCGGACCAGCAGGGAGAGATGGGACTAGGTTAGGTTCTGCAGGTCAAGAGTTCTCAAGTCGCTAACATTTAAAGTGATGGTTCGGAGTAATTTCACCCTAGGGTCCTTTGCACCATGATCTCGAGCCAAACACCCCCCCAGAAGCTTTTTTCACCTGGGTCGAACATTGGGAGCGTTAGCGTAGCGTAGCGTAGCGTTATCAGCTGAATAGCTTAGCGCAGAGGCTAATGGATCCGAAGTGTCTCTTAACATTACCCCACTAATGCTCGAAATGATACCAAACGTCTACAGTAGTACAAATAGTTTATGCACTCATAAAACGAATGGATTGTAAAATTTGTAAAAATACACCAGAAGTTTATGTAAGTAACACTTGCCTGCTGGCTTCGCTCTCTGCTGCTGCTGCTGCTGTTACTACGGGCAGTAAGAGTGCTTAGGGACATCTACACATAACAACACCAAAAAAGATGCAACAAAAATATTTATTAATTTAATGATTAAATAAGGTAATGTCTCCAAACTTACCTCAATTATTACTTGTCTCCTGCTAGTTATACTACAGCACTTACTTTAAAAAATAAGTTAAATTAAAAATATTTTTGTTGCATCTTTTTCGTGTTGTAATTTGTAGATGTCCCCAAGCACTCGTCTTACAGCAGCAACAACAACAGCAGAGAGCAGAAGCCAGCAGGCAAGTGTTATTTACATAACCTTCTGGTTGTACTTACAAACTTTACAATCCATCGTTTTATGGAGTGCATAACCTATATATACTACTTAGACCTTTGGTCATCTCGAATGGCTTATAAGTGGAGTAATGTTAAGAGACACTTCGGATCCATTAGCCTCTGCGCTAAGCTATTCAGCGGCTAACGCTACTCTACGCTAACTCTCCCAGTGTTAGACCCAGGTGAAAAAAGCTTCTGGGGGGGTGTTTGGCTCGAGGTCATGGTGCAAAGGACCCTAGGGTGAAATTACTCCGAACCATCACTTTAAGTCAAGTCTACACTGACTAGTCAGAAGTAATGTCACTATCCGAGAAAGGCATGTCCTATATCAAGACTGCAAGTCCTTAATCAAGTCCCAAGTCAAAGGCCGACTAGTCTCCAGTTAGATCCGACTGGGGCAGTCCAGGGTCAAGTCAAAAGGTGAGAAAGGCAAGTCCTGAATCAAGATTAGCACTCCACAAGTCAAGTCACAAGATTTACAAGTTCTCAGTCAACTCAAGACAGACAATTCCAGGGCCAAGTCCAAAGTTAAGACAGGCAAGTCCTGAATAAAGACAGTAAGATCCATGGCTTAAGTCAAGTCCTAAGTCAATATTGGGAATCCTTAAGTCAAGTTGGAAGTTGTGACAGGCAAATCCTTTATCCAGATAGCAAGTGCCAGTCAAGGCAGACAATTCCAAAGTCATGTCCTAAGTCAAGTCCCAAATCAAAGGCTGGAAAGTTTAATTTCTGACAGATGCTAAAGTCCAATCTAAATCCAATCAAACAACATTCCAAGTCAAGGACAGGTATTGCCAAAGTCCATCCATCAATTCATCCATATTATCAAGTCCAGTTAAAGATTGACAAGTCCCAAGTCAAGTCCTAAGTCAAGGCTGGAAAGTTTACTTTCAGAGAGAAGCTGAAGTCCAATCTCAGTTTAGTCAGACAAGATCACAAGTCAAAGACAGGTAATGCCAAAGTCCATACATCCTTTCATCCATATTATCAAGTCAAGTCCAAAATTGACAAGTCCCAAGTCAAGTTCTAAGTCAAGTATAGACAGACAGGTTCAAGGCCTAAATTGAAACAGGCAAGTACCAAATCTAGGTAGCTGTCATGAACAAGCTCAAAGTCCAGACAAAACAACAGAGACCAAGTTCCAAGTCACAGCCTAAGTAAAGGCCCAAGTCAAGGCAGTGTGTCACAGTCGAGACAAACAAGTCTTAAGTCAAGTCCTACATCAAATCCAAGTCCAGTCAGCCAAGATCCCAAGTCAAAGACAGGTAGTGCGAAGTCCATCCATCCATATTATCAAGTCAAGTCAAAGATCAACAAGTTCCAAGTCTCAACTCATCTCCTAAGTCAAGTCCCAAGGCAAAAAAAAAGAGATTCGGAAGTCCAATCTAAGTCGAGTCAGATAAAAAGTCACCCAAGTCACATCCTAAGTAAAGGCCCAAGTCAAGACAGTGTGTCACAATGGAGGCAAACAAGTCTCAAGTCAAGTCCTAAATCAAATCCAAGTTTTATAAGACATGCTCCCATATTAAACAAGCCAGCAAGACCAGTGGAGCACCAAGAATATTACCAAACGCTGCAGCCCAAAACCTTGAGCGCCAACAGGTTCAGCCAATAAAACCCAGCGAGCAACAACTGTCCTATCAGACTTGGACTCAGACTGAACTACAGATTCGAAAGAACTGTTATAGAAATCAAAAACTTTTACTTCTTGAATCTGTCAGTCTAGACCAGTGTTTCTCAAATGGGGGTACGTGTACCCCAAGGGGAGGACTGGAGGACTGCAGGGGGGTACGTGAGTGTTTTTTTTTTAAGTTTTTGTCGCTGTTTGTCACTATTTTCGACCTGTTCTTGCCTTCCTTCCTCCCTTCCTTCCTTCCTTCATCCCTCCCTTCCTTCCTTTTTTCTACGGTCTTCTTTTTTTCTCCAAGTTTGTTTTTTCTTGTCACTTTTTACGAACTTTTTGTCGCTGTTTTCTAAGTTTTTGTTACTATTTTCCAACTATTCTTGCCTTACTTCCTTCTTTCTACCGACTTTTTACATTTAAAAAAAGTTTTTGTCGCCTTTTTTCATTAGCATTTAAATGTTTTTCAGTTACATGGTTGTTTGGTAAATCTATCTCTAGTCAGGGGGTACTTGGCTTCAAAACACAATTCAAATGGGGTACATTATTGTTAAGTTTGAGAACCACTGGTCTAGACATCAGATTCCAATGTGAGACTCGGATGAGATGTACATGCATTAGATACATTAGGTACCAAGTCAGATTCTGGTTAATGTTACATGGAAAATGAATTTATAACAAAATGATGGCTTCCATTTGAATTGTAAACTTTTTATGGAACAAGAATAGGAAGTGACAATGTCCAGTGTGTCAAACCTACCCTCTGAGATGTTGACAGTGAAAGGGCTTCTGGGAATCTGCTGCCCAGCAAAGGTCACGTAGACAGTGTGAGCGCCCTCCAGGATGGGAACATAGGTGCAGCGGAAAATACTGTCGCCTCTGTTCTCCAACACAATCTCCACTGTATCCCTGCGACCATTTGAATCCACAATAATGACGCCTACATCTCCAGCACCCGCCCCTGGAGAACAGACAGACAGACAGACAACAAGACTTTCAAACACTTAAAGAAGAATGTGACACTCCTTGAAACTATATCAGACAGACCGTTGTAACTTTGAGAACTAACACATAACTGAACGGGAAGATCTGTGGTAACACATAAGTCCAAATACTTCTACATTTGAACTCAAACTTGATCCTGACTGGGATCATTTTTCATTTTTGGAAGAGGGAGCAGTCATGTAGTCATGTATGCTCTTGTGCTTCCTGTTTAATGGTGCTGCATTGTATTAGTCAGTGTCTTTATTTTTTGTTGAGTTCTGGGGTTTTCTGTTTTTACTGTGTTTGTGTTTGTTAAGTTTTATGTATTTTAAACGCCCATCCAGGGAAAGGCATTGCCAATTAGCTAGGGCTATAAATGTTGTGGTGTGTGGCAGAGGTTTATGCTACATATGTCACTATACAAATAAACATTTAAATAAACCAAATTCTGGGAAAATATCACTGATTAGAAAAAGATCCCGAAGACACAAAGGCAGCGTTACAAAGATATAAAGTCCCTACATCTCCTTTGGTTGCGTCTTTTAGTATGCAAGTGCCTAAATCTGCGATGAAGTGTGTGTGTCTGTGTTTCTGATTACCTGCAGTGTAAATGTCAAAGTATGTAGGTTTGTTGGCCACATTTCCCGTCTGCTGCAGTCCCGGCCCGCGGGCCTGTACTCTGGTTGGGTCGCCCATCGCCTTGGAAACATTCACCATGAAGGGACTTCTGTCGATGTCCTGCCCAGCAAAAAGCACCTTCACCTGGGAGGAACAGTGACAGGACATGTAGCAAGAGAGCAGGCATCAACTTCCCCACTCTCTCCCACATCTACTCCAACAAAGTAACAAAGAAGGCCCAATCCATATCAGCTGAACCTAGCCCCCCGCCCCTTGTCCTGCTAGTTTAAGCTACTTCCCTCAGGCCGTAGGTACTAGGTCCTTATGTCTGTCTGCTGGCTGTACAAACAATTGCCCCTCGGGGACAATAAAGTTACCTTGACCTAGACTTGACCTTGACACGCAGGCCTGTCAGCGCTTCTGATAGTACGGTTTAATTACATCTCTAAAGTAACTTTGAGGCATGTGTTCTGTTGAAAGGGTTGCAAGAAATGTAAATGGACTGTATTTATAGAGCACTTTTCTAGTCTTAACTACTCCACTTCCAGTGGTGTAGTCTACGTGATACACAGGCATACGCAGTATAAAGACTAAGAAGGCTCCAGGATTTTCATATACCCACTTAAAAATGCCCAATGACCCACTACAACATACTTTCCATTATATTTTTGATATAATTTGAATTGTCATCTGTGTTTTTCTTCTTGGCATGGGCTAAATCAAGGGATTTCCACCATAAATTGGTGCACTCTTTATGGTTAGGAATTTATTAAATCATGAATCAGACCGTATTTTTGTCATGTACGACAAGTAAGGGCTCTTAGTGTTAAAGAAGACCATGAGATGTAGTTGAAAACCCTGAAAGCTAGCGAGTAGCTCTTGGCGCTGTGTGATTGATTCCTTACTCTATGCAGCCCCTCCACTTTGGGCAGGTAGACCACCGAGTAGCTTCTGTTCTTGTCGTTGTTGGGGATCACTCGAGCCTGACGGACACACAAACACAATCACTTTCAGCTGTGTGTGAATGAATCAGGGTTTCTGCAGGTTTCACCAACTCAAATTAAAGACCCTTTTAAGAACATTATGAATGAAATGTAAGACCAACGTAATGTAAGTACAACGGAGTGCAGAGTCACTAAATTATTTGCAAAGTGAATACATTTATTAAAATTAAATAAAAGTGAAACAGAGTTATAATAATCTGGTACATATGCACGCTGCGGACGGCGCACGTGTGTGTGTTTGTGTGTGTGTGCGCGCATGTGTGCGCATGTGTGCGTGTGTAAGCGTGTGTGTCTGCATGTGTGTGTCTGTGTGTGTGTGTGGGCGTCTATCTGTGTATGTGTGTGTGTGTGTGTGTGTGTGGGTGTGCGTCTACTGTGTGTGTGCGTGTGCGCATGTGTGCTCGTGTGTGTGCGTTGCGTGTGTGTCTGCATTTTTGTGTGTCTGTGTGTGTGTGTGTGTGTGTGTGTGTGTGTTATGTGGGGGCGTTGCGTGTGTGTGTGTGTGTGTGTGTGCTGTCTGTGTGTGTGTGTGTGTGTGCGTGTGTGTGTGTGTGTGTGTGTGTGTGTGTGTGTGTGTGTGTGTGTGTGTGTGTGTGTGTGTGTGTGTGTGTGTGTGTGCGTCTGTGTGTGTGTGTGTGTGTGTGTGTGTGTGTGTGTCTCCGAGCGGCTCACAGAACAGACTTCTTCTCTCCTGTAGCCTATCATTGCAACGCATCCGCATTGTAACAAAAGAAAGAACGCAAGAAGCATGAAACAGGTTTAAGTTTTCTCAGAACTGTTGGTGTCTTTCTAGTTTTCTGATTACATAATTACATATAGCAGTGTTTCCCCTACCATGGTGGTCCAAAATGATGTTAAAAAGCAGAGTTAGCACCGTAGAATAACCCGCCCTCAAGCTCTTAGAGGTAGCGTTACATGGACGAAGATACATTAAGACCTGTTTAAAATGATTTAAGACCTAGAACACATTTAAGACCTAGTGTGTGTGTGTGTGTGTGTGTGTGTGTGTGTGTGTGTGTTGTGTGTGTGTGTGTGTGGTCCCACCTCCTCCGTGTGTCCCTCTGGGTCCTCCACATAAACCAGAACTTCACCGAGTCCGGCCTCCACAGTTTCCACCAGAAACTCTGCAGGTTTCAGGACCACGTTCCCTCGAGGCTCAAGACCTGGCACACATGACAGGAAAAATACTCAGGACTGAGAGTGAGAGTGTGTGTGTGTGTGTATCTTAGTGTTTGTGTGTCTCTGCGTGTGTGTGTGTGTGTGTGTGTGTGTGTGTGTGTCTGTCTCTGCGTGTGTGTGTCTATGTGTGTGTGTTTTTGTGTGTGTGTGTGTGTGTTTGTGCGTCTGTGTGTGTGTCTGCCTGTGTGTTGTTTGTGTGTGTGTGTTTGTGTGTGTGTCTGTGTGTGTGTGTCGATGACGTCCTCACCTGGTCCGTAGGCTTTGGCCCTCTTGGGGTGCAGCGTCTTGGCCCTGAGGGGTGCGCCGGGCTTCAGTTTAGATTTGGGGAACTGAGACAGGTAGGTCATCACCGAGTGCTCGTCCACGTTGGGATCAACGATCTCCTCCGGAGCGATCACCTGGAGAACAACGACGAGGTTCACAGCTGCACATAATCCTCATAACTTCTTCCAAAAACACATCACTGACTGTTTACATGCCCATAATATGCTGCTTTTTGCCCTTAAAAGATAATATTCCGACTAGACACCATATACCATATCTTGCTTCCCGATACTGATTCCGATACCTGAACTTGCATACCGATCCGATACCAGTGTGTCATATGTTTTATTATGTTTTAATAGCAGTATACTTCTATCCCTGTATGCAGGGCTTTAAATTAACACCAGCCAAACGCTGGTAAAAGTTAACTCAAATTTGTCCGGTGATGAATGAAGCGAAGCGTTTGTTTTTTAATCAGCCGGCTGCAGAAACCATCCGACAAGTCAGTGTTTCCTGATTGGTCCATTTTCTGCCGAGACATTTCGGGCAGTTTGGTGTGCGTTTGGTGTTTGTTTGGTGTGTGTTTGGTGTGTGATTGGTGTGTGATTGGTGTGTATTTGGTGTGTGTTTGGTGTGTGATTGGTGTGTGTTTGGTGTGTATTTGGTGTGTATTTGGTGTGTGATTGGTGTGTGATTGGTGTGTGTCTGGTGTGTATTTGGTGTGTGTTTGGTGTGTGTCTGGTGTGTATTTGGTGTGTGTTTGGTGTGTGATTGGTGTGTGATTGGTGTGTGTTTGGTGTGTGTCTGGTGTGTGTTTGGTGTGTGTTTGGTGTGTGTTTGGTGTGTGTTTGGTGTGTGTTTGGTGTGTGATTGGTGTGTGTTTGGTGTGTGTCTGGTGTGTATTTGTTGTGTGTTTGGTGTGTGTTTGGTGTGTGTCTGGTGTGTGTTTGGTGTGTGTTTGGTGTGTGATTGGTGTGTATTGGTGTGTGTTTGGTGTGTGTCTGGTGTGTATTTGTTGTGTGTTTGGTGTGTGTTTGGTGTGTGTCTGGTGTGTATTTGGTGTGTGTTTGGTGTGTGTCTGGTGTGTATTTGGTGTGTGTTTGGTGTGTGATTGGTGTGTGATTGGTGTGTGTTTGGTGTGTGATTGGTGTGTGTCTGGTGTGTATTTGGTGTGTGTTTGGTGTGTGTTTGGCTCGGAAACGAGACAAACCAGAGGAGCTGAAATGAAGTCATTTAGGAAATAAAACGTGGAGATATTTTAGAGACTGAAGTAAATGATTATATTTTAATGAGATATGGGGAATGATAGAGGGAATGATAGAGGGAATGATGGGGAATGATAGAGGGAATGAGGGGGAATGAGAGGGGGAATGATGGGGAATGATAGAGGGAATGATGGGGAATGAGAGGGGAATGATAGGGGGAGAGGGAATGATGGGAATGTAGAGGGAATGATGGGGAATGATAGAGGGAATGATGGGGAATGATAGGAATGATAGGGGAATGAGAGGGAATGATGGGGAATGATAGAGGGAATGATGGGGAATGAGAGGGGGAATGATGGGGAATGATAGAGGGAATGATGGGGGAATGATGGGGAATGATAGAGGGAATGATGGGGAATGATAGAGGGAATGATGGGGAATGATAGAGGGAATGATGGGGAATGATAGAGGGAATGATGGGGAATGAGAGGGGGAATGATGGGGAATGATAGAGGGAATGAGAGGGGGAATGATAGAGGGAATGATGGGGAATGATAGAGGGAATGAGAGGGGGAATGATAGAGGGAATGATGGGGAATGATAGAGGGAATGATGGGGAATGAGAGAGGGAATGATGGGGGAATGATAGAGGGAATGAGGGGGAATGATAGAGGGAATGATGGGGAATGATAGGAATGGAGGGGGAGGGGGGTAGGGGAGAATGATAGAGGGAATGATGGGGAATGATAGAGGGAATGATGGGGAATGATAGGGAATGTGGGGGGGAAGATGGGGAATGAGAGGGGGATGTGGGGGTAGAGGGATGGGAAGTAGAGGGGGGAAAGGGAAGGGGGGGGGAAGGAGGGAATGTAGAGGGATGTAGGGGAGTAGGAATGATGGGGAATGATAGGAATGATGGGGATGATGAGGGAATGGAAGGGGGAGTAGGGAATGAGGGGGAATGATAGAGGGAATGATGGGGAATGATAGAGGGAATGATGGGGAATGATAGAGGGAATGATGGGAGTGAATGTAGGGGAATGATGGGGAATGATGGGGGAATGATGGGGAATGATAGAGGGAATGAGAGGGGGAAACGTAGCAGAAGATATTTCTTTATAAACCAGAACGTAGTGCTGGAGATGGAGCCTGAGTGTGGTGCGTGTAAACTCCCAGAGGCTCATTAGAGTTAAAAGGAGGAACGGAACATTTTGAATTAGTGAACGAAGAAGAGAAAATAATGGAGGAGTGAGTTTGACAGAGCAGCAGCTGGTGAACAGCTGGTGAACAGCTGTTCATTAGCAGAGCAGGAAGAGCTTTTTAAATCCCCCGCTGAAGTAAAAGCATCACTAACACGCTGTCAAAATACTCCTCCGGGACCACAACACAACCCTGAGTCTTCCAACCTAACCCAGGACCACAACACAACCCTGAGTCTTCCAACCTAACCCAGGACCACAACACAACTCTGGAGTCTTCAAACCTAACCCAGGACCACAACACAACTCTGGAGTCTTCAAACCTGACCCAGGACCACAACATAACTCTGGAGTCTTCAAACCTGACCCAGGCAGCAGGGTTTCCACATGTTGGTTTAGATCCTCTGAAACACGGAGTAGAGAGACTAGGAGGCTTAAACAAAGTGTGTGTGTGTGTGTGTCTGCCTGTGTGTGTCGTGTGTGTGTGTGTGTGTGTGTGTGTGTGTGTGTGTGTGTGTGTGTGCAAATGTAGTAAGAGGTTGCCATCTACTGTGATACACTGATGATGTAACTGTCCCTTTAACAACCAGATATTAAAGGGAGAGTTTTGGGGAATAATCCAGAACGTGAATAGACCAAACCTCAATAAACATAAAAACATCTGCTCCCAACACTTCATCAATCATCACACACATCGTTCATCAGCTGATAGCATTTGTTTTGTCCTCAACTCTGCTGCTAATTTAAAGTGCAGACTGCAAATAGACCAGATCGGCATTTAAGGCACGCACACACACACACACACACACACACACACACACATACACACAAACACATACACACACACACATACACACACACACACACATCACATACCACACACACATACCACACACAAACACATACACACACACACACACACACACACACACACAACACACACACACACACACACACACACACACACACACACACACACACACGCACATACACACAAACACATACACACACGCACAAACACAACACACACACACACACACACACGCACATACACACAAACACATACACACACGCACAAACACATACACACACACACAGACACATAGATACACTCACACAGACACACACACAGACACATAGATACACTCACACACACACACACACACTAACACGCACACACACACAAGCTAACACACACACAGACACACAGACACACACACACACACACACACAAGCTAACACACACACAGACACACAGACACACACACACACACACACACTTTATCATTAGACAGTATCATCTGGCTCAGGGCCTCTGAAAACAAGTGTTGGAATGTAACTAAGTACATGTACTCCAGTACTGTACTTCAGTACCAAATGTTGAGGTACTTGTACTTTACGTGAGTCTTTTCTTTTCATGACACTTTCTACTTCTACTCCGCTACATTTCAGAGAGAAATATTGGACTTTTTACTCTGCTACATTCATCTGACAGTGAACAAATGTGACGTTTTCGTCACTTTTCGTTTTTTCGACTTTCTTGATGCATTTTCCGCTGTTTTTGCCGCTTTTGTGACATTGTCCTGCTGGGGATTAATGCAGCTTTAAGGAGCTTCAGCTTTGGCCCTTGGTTAAAGGTTATAGAAGACAAAGGTTGAGCAACAGGTGAGCGTTACCTGAGGCACTCCGAGCCAGTCGTCGGCCTGCTGCATGGCCTCCCTGGCGTTCTCCACCGGCTGACTGGGATCCCACGTTTCCCAGTCTGGACAGAGACCTGAAGGCAGCACAGAGACGTCAGTGATATGTGAGCTGCAATTCTGCCACGTGAGATCATTTCCTCTCCTGTTAATGTCGACACACTTCACTTATCAAAACTAAAGCAGACGTGGGAGTCCTGCAGGGCCCACGGCAGAGAGGCATGCTGGGTAAACGCTAGGGGCGCCCGCAGTCCCGATGGGTAAAGAAAAGTTAAATATAATAAGAGGACAGCGTCAGAAATGTTAGAAAAACTGAAAAAAATTGTCAGACACGTCGAAGTGTAGAAAAAAACAGCAAAATTGAACACACACACATATACACACAACCACACACAGATGCACGCACACACACACACAGACGCACGCCCAAATACACACACACGCAGACAAACACACACACTCAGACAGAGACAGACACACACAGACAGAGACACACACAGAGACACAGACACAAACACACACACAGGCACAAAACGTCTAGAAAAAGCAACAAAAAGGCCGACAAAAAACATATATTATATAAAGCTGTGTGTGGGTTAGGGTTAGAGGGTTAGGTGGTTGTGATTGTGTCTGGGTTAGGGTTAGGGGCTTGTGTCTGTGCATGTTAGGGTTAGAGGGTTAGGGGCTTGTGTCAGTGCAGGTTAGGGTTAGGGTGTTAGAGGGTTAGGGGCTTGTGTCTGTGCATGTTAGGGTTAGGGGGTTAGAGGGTTAGGGGCTTGTGTCTGTGCAGGTCAGGGTTAGGGGGTTAGGGGCTTGTGTCTGTGCATGTTAGGGTTAGGGGGTTAGAGGGTTAGGGGCTTGTGTCTGTGCAGGTCAGGGTTAGGGGGTTAGGGGCTTGTGTCTGTGCAGGTTAGGGTTAGGGGGTTAGAGGGTTAGGGGCTTGTGTCTCTGTAGGTCAGGGTTAGGGGGTTAGAGGTTAGGGGCTTGTGTCTGTGCAGGTTAAGGTTAGGGGTTAGAGGGTTAGGGCTTGTGTCTCTGTGGGTCAGGGTTAGGGGTTAGAGGGTTAGGGGCTTGTGTCTGTGCAGGTTAGGGTTAGGGGGTTAGAGGGTTAGGGGCTTGTGTCTGTGTAGGTCAGGGTTAGGGGGTTAGAGGGTTAGGGGCTTGTGTCTGTGTAGGTCAGGGTTAGGGGGTTAGAGGGTTAGGGGCTTGTGTCTGTGTAGGTCAGGGTTAGGGGGTTAGAGGGTTAGGGGCTTGTGTCTGTGCAGGTTAGGGTTAGGGGGTTAGAGGGTTAGGGGGTTAGAGGGTTAGGGGCTTGTGTCTGTGTAGGTTAGGGTTAGGGGGTTAGAGGGTTAGGGGGTTAGAGGGTTAGGGGCTTGTGTCTGTGTGCGTACCCGGGGCACAGTTGTCCACCAGCGCCCCCAGAGCCTTGCCGTCCCTCCAGTCCCGGTGGAAGTTGGTGATGGGGAGCTGGGGCACCTTGTTCTGGATCCAGCCCAGCAGACGCTGCTTGGGCGTCAGCTTCTTGGCGTCTTCGTCGTCCTCGTCCTCCCACATGGGCATGGAGATGGAGTAGTGCAGGATCAGGGTCCAGATCAGACCCAGGATCAGCTTCAGGTTCCCGTCCACGATGGCTTTAGAGTCTGAGAGATGGAGGGGAACCCAAAGACATTTATCCTTTTATTATCGTTGTGTGTGTGTGTGTGCGCGTGTGTATGTATGTGTGTGTGACTGAGTGAGTGTGTGTATGTGAGTGTGTGTGTGTGTGTGTGTGGTTGTGTGTGTGTGTGTGTCTGTGTGTTTGTGTGAGTATGTGTGTGTGTTGTTGTGTGGTTGTGTGTGTGCGTGTGAGTGAGTGTGTGTGAGTGTGTTTGTGTGTGTGTGTGTGTCTGTGTGTGAGTGAGTGAGTGTGTGTCTCTGTCTCTGTGTGTGTGTGTGTGTGTGTGTGTGTGTGTGTGTGTGTGTGTGTGTGTGTGTGTGTGTGTGTGTGTGTGTGTGTGTGTGTGTGTGGTAGCTGCGTTGATTTTCCGGTCCAGTCAGAGAGACTGAGGAGAAATGACACTAAAGTGAAACGTTATTTTAAAACCCTCAAAGATTTCGGGGCTGAAGAAACAGAAACTTCTCATCTGCTGCTCGCCAAAATAAAAGTTCACGGCTTCACGGTTGTTTGTCTTTGAGCTGACTATTAACTTGAAGGTTTGATCTATCGACAGCAGAGATGATGTCATCGGGCCCCCAGCCGGAGGAATGAGGTCAGTTTAAATAGGAAACACATGCATACACACACACACACACACACACACATGCATACACACACACAGTCTCACATACACACACCCACCCACCCACACACACACCAACACATATGCACACAGAGAGACACACACACACACACACAGAGAGAGAGACACACACACACACAGAGAGAGAGACACACACACACACACACAAAAGCACACGCGCACACACACATACCCACACACACGCACACAGAGACACGCACACACACACACACACACACACACACACACACACACACACACACACCTAAACTTTGAGTCAAACCACCGATGACTCATGGTCCTGCTTCACTTCATTTTAAACGTTTCTTCATCGTGTTTTCATGGCGTCGTGTGTCATCTTTTAGCCATGGTTACCGATGGTAACGTCACACGTTAATGTTTCTGATGGATCGCCCAATCAGAAGACAGAGTCAGAGAAAATGAATGAGTGTTTGTGGCAGACTGCTGCGTGAAGAGTTGGTACAGCCCACAGCTGTTCATTCATTCATTCATTCATTGTCACTGACTCATTTCATTTAATATATTATAGAGGAACATTTAAAAGCAACAATTAAGTCACAATAAACGGGCCTGACTCAGTTTAAAAACTGGTTTCCAGAAGGTTCCTGTTCTGCAGCAACATAGAACATTGAACACAACTTTGGGACATTTATACGGGACATTATCACGGACTAGAAAGATACAATAAAACATGAAATACGGACAAACAAGACAAGAACAATACATGAACAATCAATCAGTCCTTCCAGAAAAATGCGAGTGAGTTTTTTTGGGATTGTTGCGGGCCAAAAATCTTTGATTATGCGGCATGTTTTCTTAAAAAATTGCGATGGAATATGCGGGTTATTTATGCAATTTTATGCGATGATTGGTAGCCGATGCCCAAGGCTTTGTTGTCCTCATCCCTCCATTTGATTTGGGAGAATTAGGGTTTTACCTTGTGTATTTTTTAGAACCTGTGTCTCCATTCCTTGCCTCCCACTTTGCCCTGCCCTGGTCTGAGGGAGAAACCCCCAGCTTTCAGGATCTCTTCAACGTTTGCTGTGATTTTTGTCATGTGTATTCGGGTCTTGCAAAAACTTGCAGTTTGATGAAAAAGAGAAAAAACACAGATCCCCCCCCCCCCAACACTCTGCTTTTCGATGATGTTCATGTCATGTAATTACATCATTTCATAACGTTCCCATGGCAACAGGGGAAAATGGCTGCTCTTGTGTGAAGTAAACTCAACATTTTTCAACTTTTTGCTGAGATATATTATGGGACTTTTTTGCAACAAAAATGCGGGGATCACGACATCATGCAAGCCCCGCATATTTGGCGCGGAAATCGGCAATTTATGCAGCGAAAGTGCGGAGTATTTGGAAAAATGCGCCCCCCCCCACGTAAATATGCAGACTTCGGCTGATTATGCGTTGAATTATGCGATCGCATAATCACGTTTTTCTGGAGGGATGGTCATATATGTGTGCAAGTGTGACTATCAAGAAGAAACAGTTTATATGACTTTTTAAAATATGTGTTCAGATGTGATGGGGAATGTCATTCCAAATATTGGTGTAAATATAGAAAAAGGATTTCTGACCATAGTTGTTTTTGTATGGTGGGGGGAGACTGGAATGAGAGCCTGTGAGACTGACCTAGTGAAGGTCTCATGTTATGTGTCAGGAGAAGTGCAGCAAGTGTTGGTGAAGTGCTATTTTGAATCTGAATATAAAATGCGATAGCGTGGCTGTTTATGTAGTTCTGGTAAGTCAGAGCGTTTGAGCGTGTGAGTCCAACGATGAGACCACTTTGGAAGAGGACTGTGGATCTTAAGTGCTCGGTAGTATAGTCGTGCTGACTGTCCTCTCTTCACTTCGGCTCACACCGACCTTCCTCACACACAGATACGGAGATAATAACTGTCCAAAATGATTTTAAAAAGAGACCTAACACAACCACAAAGGAAACATAAATGACCCAAAGAGACACAACACGACTACAAGACACAAACACCCACAAAGACACACTAAACGTACGGAGGAAATCGCGTTTTCTTTAATTGAAAAACAACATTTTGTTGAAGGACGCCTGAACCCCCCACCACAAAGCCAGGGAATCTAACTGTTGTTGGTGGGGATGTGTGTGTGTGTGTGTGTGTGTGTGTGTGTGTGTGTGTGTGTGTGTGTGTGTGTGTGTGTGTGTGTGTGTGTGTGTGTGTGGTTGTGTGTGTGAGTGTGTGTGTCTGTGCGTGTGTGAATGTGTCTCAGTGTGTGTGAGTGTGTGTGTGAGTGAGTGTGTGTGATGTGTCCGGTGTGTGTGAGTGTGTGTGTGTGTGAGTGTGTGAATGTTCTGTGTGTGTGTGTGTGTGTGTGTGTGAGTGTGTGTGAATGTGTCTCAGTGTGTGTGAGTGTGTGTGTGTGTGAGTGTGTGTGAATGTGTCTCAGTGTGTGTGAGTGTGTGTGTGTGTGTGTGAGTGTGTGTGAATGTGTCTCAGTGTGTATGTGTGAGTGAGTGTGTGTGTATGTGTGTGTGTGTGAATGTGTCTGTGTGTGTGTGTGTGTGTGTGAGTGTGCGTGTGTGTGCGAGTGTATGAGTGTGTGTGTGTGTGTTTGTGTCTCTATGTGTGTGCATGTGTGTGGGTGCCTGAACCCGCCCCCCCTACATGTTCCACTAAGCCAGGGAATCTAACCGTTTTCTCATGAATCACATTTTCCCTCCCTGACCTCGGCCGTGTGTTATTCCACTCTCTCAGGAAGCCCAGTGTCCAGAGATTAGACCGGCCCGGGCTCTCAGGAAGCCCAGTGTCCAGAGATTAGTCCGCCCGGGCTCGGGGTTCGGAGCGACGCTGTAATCTTTCCCCAGGAAACTGGAGCCGCTGCAGTTTGTTTGTTCTGCTCAGATCAGCTGGAGCTTTTTGTTCTCGGGGGGGGGGAAACGCACGGGATGTTTTTATCAGACCTTTATCAGACATATGGTGAGAGCTGCAGGCACTCTCACACACACACACACACACACACACACACACACACACACACACACACACACACACACACACACACACACACACACACACACACACACACACACACACACACACACACACACACACACACACAGACGGTGACACACACACAGACACAAACACACACACACACAGATGGAGACACACACACACACAGACACACAAACAGGCACACACAGAGAGACAAACACACACACACACACACACACACACACACACACACACACACACACAGTTGTACTGTACTTTAAAGTCCATCTCCAGACACATTTCAAAGTAAAACTCCTGTTATGTTATAATTGTGTTTAACATGGTTTACCCACATAAACAGTCAAATAAAATCAGGGATGCCCTGAATCCAGGATTGGGCTTCTGATTGGGCTGAATATTGGGCTTTCTGACGGGGTTCTGGTTTCGGCTGAACCTTAGAGTTTGTTCCCAGGGAACCGAACCCTACGCTTGCACTACGCTGGTCTCCGTAACGACGGCGCCGTTGATTAAGGTAAGGTCTTTACGTAGGTGGAGCGTTCAATGCAGTTGGCTGTAGGGCTGGGAATCACCAGAGGCCTTACGATACGATATCATCACGATACTTACATCACGATACCATATTATTGCGATTTCAAACATACTGCAATCTTCTGCGATATATTGCACTTTATTACCTTGTTTCCAACTCTAAATGATGTCCCCAAAAGGAAACTTTGTCAACATCTGTTTCATCTAAAAAAAATACATTTCTCTGTTTGGCGTCTGTGTATCAATACGGTATTACCACAGAAAATATTGCGATACTATGACCCTGTTTACACGTACATGGTTAATTTTACAAATGGAGACATTTCCCTTCGTTTACACGCAAACGGAGAATTCTCCTCTGAAACCGAGTCTTTCTAAAAACTCCGGCCAGAGTGGAGATTTTTGAGATCTTCGTTTGCACGTTTGCACGTAAACTGAGACAAACGGAGGTTTAGGGAGCTGAGAGAGAGAAAGGGGAAGTGATTCGTTGCTGTTGTTGCTATTTTCGGAGATTCTGATTGGCTAACGTGGGCTTGAGCTTCTCGTTACACCGCCACCTACAGGTCTGGCGTGCTCTTGATGACATCGACGGCATATATACACGGGTACATGTAAACGAACACTTTTCTGAAAACTGACAGCTGTGCACAATGTTATTTTTTAAAACGGAGAGGTTGAAATGTCTGTTTATGAAAATAGCCGCCCATGTGTAAACGTAGCATATGCTGTATTGATTTCCCCCCCACCCCTAGTAGGCTGTGAGGAAGTGAACATGGATCTGGTGAGCAGAACAAGTGTTGTTTGGCAGAACTTTCAGTCAAAAGAAGGCCATTCAAGTCCAGCTACATGTTCAATCTGTTCAATGCTGATTGGTCTGGTGGTGGCGAGGACCCTAAACTGTACACAACATGGCCGCTGTTACAACATCTGGTCTGAAACATCTGAAAGAATACGAGTTGTGCACGAAGGAATCTCCAGACAGCAGCCAGAATGCAGCAACTTCAGGTACGGCAAAGGAAGGACAGCCACAGCCAATAACTGGTGTTAACCACACGACCATTACCAGCTTTGGTAGCCCTACACCGAACAAACAGTGGGCCTCAGATCACCAGAGCCATTCATGCAGCAATTGGGAAAATGATCGATAGGATTCAGTTTCGGATTCGGCAAAATCTTAACCAGTGGATTTGGTATTCGGCCGAACCCCAAAAATATATTTCAACATTTTTTTTCTAGTTTTTCAACTTTTTTTCTGTCGAAATATTACAATTTTTTTTTTTTTTTTTATTTCGACTTTTTTTTTCTTTAAATTTTCCAACTTTTTTCTTACATTTGTAGACTTTTTTTTCTCAAAATATTCAAAATTTTGGAAAGTTTTCTCTCTATATAAGATGTATAATAGACATATTATATAGTAAGTATGTGTCTCTCTGTGTGTCCCTGCAGAGACACCGTAGTCTGCAGCAGCAGCAACACGTCTGTCTGTTAACGACCGTCAACCCTCGCCGGTCACCAACGGCAACCAAACAAACAGGCTGCAGAGAAACACTCAAGTCTTTATGAGGCTGCAGAGACCTACAGGAAGGAAGGAACAGCCATGACGGTTATTCCACTGGGATTCTGAATCAGGGCTGCAAAATAAAAACACTTTCTCAGGTCAAGTCCAGCTGAAGTCTTTAAATGTCACATTAATATATATTATATATAATATATATATAATATTAAAGTGATATCAAACAGGACAGGGCAGCAAACCTCCAGATTTGAGAGGCTGAAAAAACATTTTCTGTTATTGTCCCACTGAATGCTTGCTCTTCGGGGGAATTACTGGAATTGTTGGGTTTTGTAAATTATAGAGTGTGGTCTAGACCTACTCTATCTGTAAAGTGTCTGGAGATAACTCTCGTTATGATGTGATACTATAAATAAAACTGAATTGAAGTGTGTGTGTGTGCGCGTGTGTCTGTGTGTATGTTTGTGTGTGTGTGTCTGTGTGTCTCTGTGTATGTGTGTGTGTGTGTGTGTGTGTGTGTGTGTGTGTATATATGTGTGTGTGTGTGTGTGTATATATGTGTGTATATATGTGTGTATATGTGTGTGTCTGATGATTAAATGACTTTAATCAGGGGCGGAGAGGTTTCTGGGTCACCAAATACTTTTTCTGTTTGTGTATTCAAATTATACTCAGGGTAACTACAGGGTAACTACAGGGTAACTACTGGGGCAAAAGATTCCTTGGTTATTATTCCTGGATATGGCAGAGGGAGGCTGAGTCCTCAGCAGCGGCCCAGGATGCGTGGCAACCCCCCCCCCTCTCATTTCCTGACTATATCTGCACTAAAAAAAAATAAGAAACCCCAAAAGAACACATTCTCACACACACACACACACACACACACACACACACACACACACACACACACACACACACACACACACACACACACACACACACACACAAAAAAAAAAAAAAAAAAAAAAAAAAAAAACACACACACACACACAGAGCAGGTGGACAGCAGCTATATAAATGTGTGTTTGACTTCACAAAGACTATTTAAAGACACACACACCTGTGATCTATGAAAGCCTTAAGTGTGCATTTCCAGCCAACAGCTGGAGGTTTAAAATCCTTGAGAGAGGGACAGTAACACACACACACACACACACACACTTCAGTCTGATAATATCACACGGCCTCTGTGTCGCATTGTTGCTCATTAATAGAAAATAAAATCTCTTTATATTTTTCAATGTATGACTGAAACGTCCGTATGATGATGTTTCACTGTTTTTAACAACTTCACAGTTTGAAGTGAATGAAAACAGAGGAGAAACCAGCAGGACCTGCAACTCCAACAAGAGAGTTTTGTGATGTTACAAAGAAAACGCAATTTAATATTTTGGCCGGTAAAGAAGATGCTTGGCCGGCGGACTTTTTCATCTCCCTGTTAGTCAAAAAGTTTCATTATTCATTAACGGTCATAGACATATTTTAGAAATCAATGCCCGTGTGTTGGAGAGCAAACTGCGGCCGATGAAGTGAAGGCCTTCTGAGACAGACAGACCGCTGCCAAGATACAAACAGACGCCGCTAAAGTAGTTTTAAAGATTTTTTAACCTTTATTTATTCAGGGAAGGTTCACTGAGAGGCAGCCTCTCTTTTGCCGGAACGCCCTGATCGCATTCACACAGTTCCACATTCATACCTGGAAGCTGCCCATTACTACCACAGTCTGATCTGATCACATTCATACTGGAAGCTGCCCAGTACAACCACAGTCTGATCTGATCACATTCATACCTGGAATCTGCCCAGTACCACCACAGTCTGATCTGATCACATTCATACCTGGAATCTGCCCAGTACCACCACAGTCTGATCTGATCACATTCATACCTGGAATCTGCCCCAGTACCACCACAGTCTGATCTGATCACATTCATACTGGAAGCTGCCCAGTACCACCACAGTCTGATCTGATCACATTCATACTGGAAGCTGCCCAGTACAACCACAGTCTGATCTGATCACATTCATACCTGGAAGCTGCCCATTACACCACAGTCTGATCTGATCACATTCATACTGGAAGCTGCCCAGTACAACCACAGTCTGATCTGATCACATTCATACCTGGAAGCTGCCCAGTACCACCACAGTCTGATCTGATCACATTCATACTGGAAGCTGCCCAGTACCACCACAGTCTGATCTGATCACATTCATACCTGGAATCTGCCCAGTACCACCACAGTCTGATCTGATCACATTCATACTGGAAGCTGCCCAGTACCACCACAGTCTGATCTGATCACATTCATACTGGAAGCTGCCCAGTACCACCACAGTCTGATCTGATCACATTCATACTGGAAGCTGCCCAGTACCACCACAGTCTGATCTGATCACATTCATACCTGGAAGCTGCCCAGTACAACCACAGTCTGGTCTGATCACATTCAAAGTCAAAGTCTCTTCATTAGTCTCCCTAATAGGGCTGGGAAAAAATCGATTTGATTTAAAAATCAAGTTGGTAGGTCAAATCGTTTCATATTTTCAAAAAAACAATTTTTTAAATTCTTTTTCTCCCCCTCTTCAGTATAGCATGCATACATTTTGCATTCGCCAAATCTTCCTTCAGGGTTTCCGTAGCACGCTCCCTGCAACGCAGCCCTCTGCCCCCTTTTTATTATAATATTTTAGGGCTAACAACACCCGACGATACATCTACGTCTACGCAAGATTTGTTAAAAAGCTCCAACCACCGGAGAAGACTGTAATTTACTGACAGTATGTAGATATGTCAAAATATTCAGACTTCAAAAGATAGATTCTACCCAGAAGTTATTGGAAACAGACGTGATTGGCTGTATATCAGACTGGAGAAATACTAAAATGTTTTGGAGTACTAGTATGAACTAGCAGAAAACGGAAATACTTAAAGTAGTGAAGGAGTAGTTTAGTAAACGGCGGTCTGTTGAGGCTCCAGCTGTCGCTTTGAAAAGCTCCGGAACAACTGGGACAGCAGCTGACACACACACACACACACACACACACACACACACACACACACACACACACACACACACACACACACACACAGAGACAGACAGACGAACACAAACATACACACATACACACACACACACACACACACACACACACACACACACACACACACACACACACACACACACACACACATAAAACAGTCCACACACACACACACACACACACACACACACACACACACACACACACACACACACACACACAGACAGACAGAAACATACACACATACACACACACACACACACACACACACACACACACACACACACACACACACAGACACAGACAGACAGACAGACAGAAACATACACACACACACACACACACACACACACACACACACACACACACACACACACACACAGATACACACACACACACAGATACACACACACACACACACACACACACACACACACAGATACACACACACACACACACAACCACACACACAGCCACACACACACACACACACACACACACACACACACACACACACACACACACACACACACACACACACACACACACACACACACACACACACACACACACACACACACACACACACACACAGAGCATTCATCCCTCTCAGACCTCGTGATATGTAACAAGAAGCTTTGTTGTTGGGAGTGAACGATGATGACAGTCAGCTGCTTCAGCAGGAAACAGACGACCTCAGA
>NC_053134.1:874631-969631 GCF_010015445.1 Perca fluviatilis
GTGTGTGTGTGTGTGTGTGTGTGTGTGCGTGCCTGTGTGTGGCGGGTGCCCCCCTGTTTTATGTTATAATATGTGTACAGATGCCGATGTACTCCGCACCGCTTTACACAATGCTCTGTTAAACACAATAACAATGAAATGGCGCTAGCACTTTAGACCAGTTTTTGTTGGTCAATGGTGCGATCACTTCCTGCTGCCTCAAGATAGCAATGCTCCCAGAATGCACCTGAACACACCTCCATGTAAGACCAGCATGCCAAGAATGCACCTGAACACACCTCCCTGTAAGATCAGCACGCCCAGAAGGCACCTGAACACACCTCCCTGTAAGACCAGCACGCCCAGAATGCACCTGAACACACCTCCCTGTAAGACCAGCACGCCCAGAATGCACCTGAACACACCTCCCTGTAAGACCAGCACGCCCAGAATGCACCTGAACACACCTCCCTGTAAGACCAGCACGCCCAGAATGCACCTGAACACACCTCCCTGTAAGACCAGCACGCCCATGGGCCACAGATGGGCGCAGATGCATTTGCTATTTAAACGACGTGGGCGCTGGACGGGAAAATCACAACTGGGTCGGTCTTAAACTAGCTAAGACACTCGGGTCGGGCTTTGCGCCGCGTGCAAGATAGGGACCAGAGACTCTTTGTGACATCTGAAGACATTTTATAGATGCTTTTTTTAATCACCCCTCTCTCTCTCTTTTGTCAAATAATCAATGAGTTGGTTTAATGGACAGATCTGTGATGGTGTTTTCACACATGGGCTGTTCCAGTAGTATCTGCTGCTCTGCCTGCTGCGTTCCATTCTTACGCTGAAGGGGGATTTTTGCGTCAGTATCTGACAGGGATGCACCGAATCCAGGATTGGGCTTCTGATTGGGCTGAATATTGAGCTTTTTGACGAGGTTCTTGTCTCTGCCGAACCTTATAATTTCTTCCCAGGGAACTGAACCCTACGCTTGCACTCGGCGCGCTACGCTAGTCGCCGTAATGACAGCACCGTTGATTTCGTGAAGGTGTTTACGTAGGTGGAGCGTTCAATGCAGTAGGCTGTGAGAAAGTGGACATGGAACTGGTGAGCAGAAAAAGTTGTTGTTTGGCAGTACTTTCAGTCAAAAGAAGGCCATTCAAGTCCAGCTACATGTTCAATCTGTACAACATGTTCAAAAAATGTCGGGAGACGCGGCTCACGCTTGTGATGACGACAGGACGCAGTTAAGTCAAGTAGAGGTCTTTAGTGCAGTTCCATTATTGCAACGTGAACCCAAAACTAACCAGATTAAATGTAGACCTTTTAACAAAAACTTGAACCTTTCAGGTGTAAAAAGGTCCTAAAATAAATGTGAGCATCAAAACCAAATTTCCTCAGATCTAATGATTGTAGTCAGACTTCTCTAGCTGTAAGTTTGAGTGTTATTTCTGTATTATCTGCTCTAGCTTTTCCAACATTTTAGACACAGATATGGAGATAACGTCACATTTTCTTTTGAGGAAGGATGCTTAAACCCACGGGCAAATACGTGCACCTACGTGTTGCACAAACTGAGGAGGAACTGTGCTGAATGCTCCAAACATTGCAGCGACATCGCTGTAAAGCAAAGTCAGTGAGAGGGGGGGGACATTCCTGTGTGCTGACTGCTACAGCACATGGAAACCATTACAGACTGGAAGAGAGACACAGTTTAACAATGAACCAGAATATTTGACGGGAGACATTTCAGACGGGAGACTGTGAGACTCCGTCGTCACAAACCAGCCTGTTCTCCTGAAGCATTCAGACAGATATCGGTGTAAAGTAAAGCTCTGTATAATGTGTATGTATTCTAGTATTTATTCCTGTCTGCAGCACATGGACTGCTGCTGTATAAGAGTGTGAACATCCTCGTAGGGAGGATGTCGGGGAGGGGCATGTTTGGCTCCTAAAACACAAGACTTTCACCCAGGTGTTCTAGTCCCCGAAGAAGTTATGGAGAAAACACCAGACTTTTGGTGCAAATGTTCCACCCGAACCAGTTCCTTCCTGAGACTATTTAGCAGAGGCACCGTGGCTGCGTCCGGAGCTTAGCCCCACCCAAGATATCTGGGATTTGTTTAAAGAAATGCAAACAACCCAGAGCGTTATCCTGTCCTATCCCAGAATGCATCTGTGGTGCAGCCAGACCCTACTCCACCGAGCTGTGGAGACTGGTCGACTCTGTAATGAAGTGTAGGGGGTCTCTCAGTTCCTGGTTTCCTCTCTGAGTCTATTTTCAGCAGCTGTCGGTGGAGGCAGAGCAGATCAGCTGTCCTGCCATCAATCAGACACCCTTAGGCCTCTATGCACCCCCTGCAGCTGCAGACTCACAACATGTGAATAAAGACAGAGTTCACACTTCGGCTCTGCAGTTTAGTGTGTGTCTGTCTGTGTGTGTGTGTGCGTGTGTCTGTGTCTCTTTGTGTGTGTGTGTGTGTGTGTGTGTGCACGTGCATTCGTCTGTGTGCATGCGTGTGTGCATGTGTGTGTGTGGATGTATGCGTGTAGGTGCATTTTCTGTGTGTGTGCGTGTGTGTGTGCGTGTCTGCATCGGGTGTGTGTGTGCATTGGCATGCATGTGTGTGAGCGTGCATGTGTGCATCGGGCGTGTGTGCGTGGGTGTGTGTGCAGGCATTGAGTGTGTATGTGCGCTGCGTCGGCGCGTGCGTCGCGGGCGGCGCTGTGGTGTGTATGTGTGCGACGTGCGCCGCGTAATCGCGTACGCGCGGCGCGGGCGTGCGCGTCGCGGCGTGTGTGTATCGCGTGCGCGCCCGTGCGTGTGTGTCTGTGTGTATACGTGCGTCTCTGTGTGTATGTGCATGTGTGTTTGTGTGCGTGCATTGGGCATGTGTGTGTGTGTGTGAGTGTGCGTCCTCACCGATGGACACCAGCCTGATGTGCTCCCTCTCCAGGAACTCCAGCGCCACCGAGACGTTCTCCAGCTTCATCTGCCTGAAGTTGGGCCGGCTGTGGTACTTCCTGAACATCTTCTTCTGGCTCAGCACCTCCAGCAGGCCGATGAGCTTCAGCCCGTCACTCAGGTCCTTCTGCAGGTCCCCGATCCGCTTGTTGAGCCCCTTCAGGTGCTCGTTGCACCAGCGGGTGAAGGTGTTCTGCTGGATCTTCTTCCAGGGGGCGTCCTCGGCCAGATCCTTCTCCGTGGCCGGCATCTCCTCCTCTTCCTCCTCCTCCTCTTCCTCGCAGATGAACTGCGGGGGAAGCTGCTGCTCCATGTAGCCGCTGTTGCTCATCATGGCGCCCGCTGTTAGGTTTTGTTAAAGCCCGGAGCGAAGAGGAGAAGAAGGGAAGGCAGAGGAAGAGAGAAGAGAAGCAGAGAGGAGCGGAGGAGGCAGAGCCTGCTGGGAGGAACCAGAGGTGAAAAGAAAGAGTACAAACATGTAGTACTTCAGGAAAAGTTCTGTTACTGTGATATACTTTCACTTTAACCTGCTGCTGTAACAATCATTTACCAATTTCAGATGAATTAAGTTCATCCATCCATCCATCTATCCATCCATCTATCCATCCTTCCATCAATCCATCTAAAGTACGTAAGTAAAATTACCAGGCTACTTAAGTTAAATTAAAATATTAAATATATTATTTTGATACACAAGTAAAAGTACTACTGTAGAAAAATATTATACTAACGTAAAAGTAAATACTTGCAAAAACATCGTTAGAGTTTTTTATTCCCTTTGTTTTTCTCAGTAATGGATGTGATTTAAAACATACTGAAGTAAAAGTACTCCATTACTTTCATGATCTTTTACTTAAGTAGCTTGCAGTGATACAAAAATATACTCAAGTAAAAGTAAAATGTAGAAGATATACTTATTTAATATCTTATTTATACTTATTATACTCTAATTATAATCTCAGTATTTTGCTGTTTGAAAAGGGCACAAAGCCTGATTTGAGTTTGTTGACACATATTTTGCCAAAACAACTTTATTTAATTTTTTTAATCAGTAACGTATGTGATTTAAAATGTAGCAAAGTAAAATATTTCAAAGTAAAACATACTTACGTAAAAGTAAAATTACAGCTTTGAAAAACGACTTTAAAAAAAGTAGAAGTAGCCTACACACACACACACACAAAAAGAAACTACTCCATTAGGCTCTACGGTAACGCGAGTAAATGTAACGGATTACTTTCCACCTCTGGGAGTGACACACTTCTCCAAAGTGTGCGTGAAGCTGCGGGTCCAGTGTCAGTTAATCCAGCCCGGCTGAGCCATGGTACCGATCAAGGAAGGAAGAAGAAATAAAGAGAGAAAAAGTCGTTTTCTTCCTCCGGACACACTCGCTCCTGTTGTCCGGGAAAAGAGGCTCAGACGGCGGCGAGGCGGCCTGCAGAGAGTCGGTACAGCGGCTGGAGGAGAAGGGGGTCGGGGGTTTAAAAACGCTCGGCGTCACTCTGCTGGACTCCCAGGAATGCCCCCTCCATGACCATATATACAACTCCAGCCCGGGCATCCTCTAACACACACAGATACGCAGCCCGCAGCCCATTGGCTGGCTGCAGGGCAGGGGGCGGGGCCAGGACCCACGGTGACACCTCCGGGTATTTTTAGAGGCTCCAAACCAGGGAGAGACACCGACCGACCGGGGGGGTTTGTAGAAGAGCTGCTCATAAACTGGTGTGAAGAGAAAACACGACGTCATCTGAGGGGTAGCCAATCAGACTCCAGACACTTTTAAATGTTGTCAGAAACAAGAATTTTGACGCGATTTTTTTTTATATCTAAGTTTTTGGTGAGTTTTTTTTGTTTCAAACTGCTGTGAAGAGGAACCACGACGTCATCCGAGGGCAGCCAATCAGATTCCAGAATCAGACTATTAAAAAAAAATAAACACTTTTCACTGTTTTTCACGAACTAAATGTGTCAAAAACATGTGATCAACAAGTTACAGTCTGATGTAAGAACTTAACAGTTGAAGGAGAAGTTCAACATTTAGGGAAAGGTCAGTCTATGATGTCACAGTGATGTCATCAGGAGTTTTTATAAAGGACTTTAAAAATACACGTTGACTCGTTAGAAACTAAAATATCATCGTAGTATTTAGAGTTACGTCTTACAGATGCTCACTAGAAAAGACACACACACACACACACACACACACACACAGAGAGACAGACACACATTCAAAAACCTGTGATCAATAAGTTAGTCTGTTGTAAGAACTTAACTTAAAGGAAGATTTGAAGGAGGAGAAAGTTCTATGATGTCACAGTGATGTCATCAGGCTCCAACCAGGAGGCGTGGAGTTTTTATAAAGGACTTTAAAAATACACGTTGACTCGTTAGAAACTAAAATATCATCGTAGTATTTAGAGTTACGTCTTACAGATGCTCACTAGAAAAGATACACACACACAGAAATAGAGAGATACACACACAGAGAAGGAGAGAGACACACACACAAATACAGAGAGAGAGAGAGAGAGACACACACACAAAGAGAGACAGACAGACAGACACACACACACACACAGATAGAGACACATACACACACACACACACACACACACACACACACACAGATAGAGACACATACACACAGCAATAGAGAGACACACACATACAGATAGAGAGAGAGAGACAGACACACAAATTCAAAAACGTGATCAATAAGTTTGTCTGATGTAAGAACTTAACCTAAAGGAAGAGTTGAAGGAGGAGAAAGTTCAGTCTATGATGTCACAGTGATGTCATCAGGAGTTTTTATAAAGGACTTTAAAAATACACGTTGACTCGTTAGAAACTAAAATATCATCGTAGTATTTAGAGTTACGTCTCTTACGGATGCTCACTAGAAAAGACACACACACAGAAATAGAGAAACACACACACACACACACACAGAAATAGAGACACATACAGACAAACACACACCGAGAGAGCAACACACACACACACACACACACACACACACACACACACACACACACACACACACACACACACACACACACACACAGAAATAGAGACACATACAGACAAACACACCGAGAGAGCAACACACACACACACACACACACACACACACACACACACACACACACACACACACACACACACACACACACACACAACACACACAATACAGACACAAACAGACAAACACACACCGAGAGCAAACACACACACACACACACACACACACACACACACACACACACACACACACACACACACACACACACACACACACACACACACACACACACACAAAAAGAAATAGAGACACATACAGACAAACACACACCGAGAGCAACACACACACACACACACACACACACACACACACACACACACACACACACACACACACACACAGAAATAGAGACACACACACACACACACACCCTGGGAGATCAGATTCTGAACTCTGATGTGTAATTATAGTCAAACTAACAGTAAAGCTGTGAAGGTCTGAGAGGGTTTAAACACACAGAGTGTGTCTGTTACCTCTTACCACCACTGCTAACAAGGTGCTGGTTCTGGGCTGGTGCTTATGCCATATTCCCAAGAGAAATCCATGTGTCCCTCTCAGCACCAGAACTGCCTTGGTGGAAAAGACACATGAGAGGGACACATGGATCGGGTTCGGTACCGAAACCGGTTCCTAAACAGCCCGAGCGAATAGCACAGCAGATTTGGGTGCCTCATTTGGGTGCATCCTAAATGTCTGCACTGCCCTCTGGTGCTCTGAAACACACATTACAGGAACAACAACGACAAGAGAATACTAGTCTTACATTGCCTTTTTTTGAAACATAAAAACATCCGCAAAATTGCGGTCGCTAAAGCCACCAGACTCCATGTAAATAAATAGTAATTTTAGCATCATAAAATACACTTCATTCAAAAGTCAACAGAAACTAAACTATGAAAAGCCGTTTTGGATCATCTTTCCACTTTTTCAACCATCACAACTCTAGTTTTGGTTGAAATAAACAGATAGTTTACGGATTTACATGTGACAATATGCTGGCTCTATACATGCTAAATGTGTAGTTTTTTTAAATGGAGTCTGGTGGGTTTAGCGCTAGCGACTTCAGAGCTGTTTCTGGTTGATAAAACATGTTTGTAAAGTGTGTTTGTACTCTAAAAACATTAAATGAATAAAATATTTGTCACAATAAGAGCTCTTATGCTAGAAAACTAGAAATACAAAATAGTCATTTTAAATGTTACCCACACAAAATATTTATTCATGACTTTACAAAAAAAAAAAAAAAAACTAACGTACATCAGTAGTAATATAACGTACGTGCGTGTATATCTATCGTACACCAACGAGGGACAATACAGCAATGGATGAACTACATTTTATTGGTCAGGTCATTTACAAAACGTACAGGCCACTAAATAAGAATAATTCATACAGATATTAACACCACCGATATAATAATGTTCTTTTACAGAAACAGACAGATAAATACAGAGAGAAACCGAACAGTCATCTAACCCTCCTGGTGTCCTCGGGTCTAAATCAGAAATTTGGGTTTCTTTCAGTCATTTAAAAAAAAAGAAAAACATGGATGTTTCCCTACAACGCTGTTCACAAGTGAAATAAATCATCAGTTCACTGCTTTCATTGAATTTGGGTGTTTTAGTCAATTTAATAGCATTGGGGAAAAAAAATAAAAAAAAAATAATCAAAAGAATGGACAAAAAGCATTGGAAAAAATGAACAAAACGTTGAGAAAGCGACAAAAGTGTCGATATGATGTGATGACCAAAACATTTAAGAATTTGGACCCAGAAAACCAAAAAGTTTACAGTTGATGGGAAGAGAACTCTGTTGTCCAGCATGGGGTCAAATCTGACCCATTTTTCAAAAAGTTTCTATATCACAAATTTGGGTTTCTTCAACTTAATTGTCAAAGAAAATAATGTGGATAGTTCCGTACAATGCTATTCACAAGTAAGTCTCACTCTTCATTGAATGCTACTGTTTAAATTCTATTTTACAGCATTTGAAAAAAAGGCAAAAAGACAAACGAACGTTGGGAAAAAAAAACTTAAAAAATTAGAAATATTAAATTTTTTCTTTTTAAAGTGACCAAAAAAAAAAAAAACATCAGGAAAAGTGACTAAAACACCAGAAATGAAAAAAACAGTTTAATTTAAACGTCGGGAAGCGAACATGAGGGTTAGAACAGAAGCAACAGAAAATAAAATAAATAAGTAAAAAATATAGCGAATGTATTTGTGCATTGTTCTGTAACAAAGCACAACAGTACAGACTGATTAGAAACGATAATTACAGATCAATACAGCAAAAGGCAAACCTAAGCTAGACTTAGCCATCTAGGTCGAGCAACATTCCTGGCTGATGATAGTTAGAATATAATGATCTATCAATTAACAATTGGCAAACACAAATAAGTATTCTAACATGTAATATGACAGTCATTGTAGGAATCACATGACCATTTATACAGAATAAACATAAATATTGAGTGCAAACATAGAACCGATAGCTATTAAAATGTAGAAACAGTTTACACAGGCTAGCGGCTAGTTTTGAATCAAGTTATTAACTAAACAGAAAACATCTTACTCTCTAAAATGCACTCAAGTGTAATAATAAAAACTAATGGTGTGTAACATGACGCAATAAAATAAACTTACATTCTCGTGGACGCACATGCTGGAAAGAACAGTCCATTAGGAATCACCGTAGTCTGTGAAGTGAAGTCCAGCTGCCACCTGCTCCTCTGTGCATCACAGTCATCGGGGGCTCCAGCTGCAGTTGTGTTGCTGTAATGTTTAAAATTGGTGATTTACGTAGGGATGGCTGACGCGAAACTGACGTTCCGAAGCTTTGTTGAGATCCCGAAGCGCAGATGTTTCGAAACACTGATCCGAAACGTGATTCAAAAGACCCATGTCACGTGACTATGGCTAAATGAAGCTTCGGAGTGTTTCACAAGTGTTTCGACAGGTGGCATGGTCCGCCGAATCAGAGTTTGATTGACAGGGTCTGGAACAGACCACACAATCTCTGGGGTTTTTGTGAGAGGAGTTTGATTTTGAGACAGCGGATTTTTGGTGATATAGTGACATTTATAGTGCGATTTGTTTAGTTATATTTAGGCTTACATTTAAATTTACACATTGACTGATAGGCTAGAGACAGACAGCTATAGCCTACATACAGTGACACATTAATAGATAGATACATATATAGCTACATAGATAGATTTAGATAGATAGATAGATAGATAGATCGATAGATAGATAAAAATGGAAGCTCCGTTTTCATTTTCCTTCAGAGCCACAAATGTCAACATCAGGCCCATCATAATCAACATCAACACCAGTAGAAACACAGGACAGTTTATGGGAACGTTTTGATGATCGTATCCGTGAAACCAAGATGATACACAATGCTACAGCTGATGCCACAGTGGAAGAGAAAAAATACCTCAACTATGCGTTTTTGCCCAGAACTCATGATCCCCTAACTTACTGGAAAGAGAGCAGTAATCTTACTTTATTATCCTTGCTAAAAAATATCTTTGCATGCCAGCAACAAGTGTCCCTTGTGTGAGGATTTTTTCAAAGGCTGGAGACATATGTCTCAGATAATATTATCTGTAAAAAAAGAAGTAGGCTAGGCTAAGTCCTTCCACAGCAGAGAAATTAATATTTTGGAATAAAAATCTATAAAAAAGTGAGACATTGTGGCTTGATTTCTTTTATTAATTCATTTTTCATGACCAAAATAACATTATGCACAGTGAGGAGCCTACAAGCTTCACATATTTTTTTAATGGCTCGTTGTCAAGGTTGTTTCAGATCAACACCTGCAAGTGACCACTAGGTGTCATCGCTGAGACGGGTGTCGGATTGTTTCGAAGCCTCGACACAATATGGCACATTTGCTTCAACTGTTTCATTGTTTCACGAAGCCTCGATCTGCCCACCACTAGATTTACGGGATGATTTGGGTGCAGTAGGTAGTAGAATACCATTTGTGTAGGGTGGAGCGGCTTGGCTGTCTCGGCTGGGTGACTACTCAAACTTCAACAGTGCGCCTCAGGTTGCCCGGCTTCTCTCCCTCACACACAGTCCCATTGCTCAGAGCTTTAAAAAAATTAACACAGGCCTTAACACAGTGCTGCTTCCTTCTGTCTGTGGTGTGTGGCAGTCATATAACAGGCCATCACACTATTGCATTTAAAGGAAGAGTGTAATTAGACAACAAGCACCAGCTGTGTTAATTAACTCACCTGGCACTGCTCATGAACCCTCCCCATACCTTCGCACCGGCAGCTTAATGCAAACCACGCCCACCTCCACAATGTGTATCTGAAATGTTGTTTAGTGGCAGGGAAGTGTGTGTGTGTGTGTGTGTGTGTGTGTGTGTGTGTGTGTGTGTGTGGCTGGGCTGCAGCCTCCTGGCTCCATCTAGTGGACTGATAGTAGGCTAGAACTACAGTGGCTGACGATGCATTAAAATGACAGTGATGTGAAAGAGACAAGAAGAGCCAGTGAGAAATGATGTTGTGTTTCCTCTGCAGATGAAAGGCTGAGTTCGTTAGCATGGATCAGTCTAAGGACAGAGGAACCACTCTGAGTGGGGAACTGGACCGAGGAACCACTCTGAGTGGGGAACTGGACCGCCAGACCAAAGCTCAGAGGTGAGAGGACCATCTCTAACTGTCCAGCACTCAGATCACTGCACCAACATTATTCACACCCAAACCTCTGGCTGTGTTGTGTTCTTAACAAACTGAATTTATCAGGCTCCATCAGAGACCAGACTCTGCTGAACCAGAACCCAGCTGTGTGTCCTTCCAGAGTGACCAGTCTAAGGAGGAGCCGCTGTGTTTTAAAAATCAAGTTCCTCCAACAGCAGAGTAAGTCAGCCTCCGTTACCTTATAATGGCAATAATGTTACAAAAGAAATTTGAAAGAATTCAATTCAACTTGAAATAATAGTAGTAACTGTGCAGGGCGTTGAGCAAGTAGATTTACCTCTCTGATGGTCTTCGTCTCTTTCTAACAGGACCATCCTGATACTGGACTCTGATGAATCTGAACCGGGACCCAGCTGCATGTCCATGAAGAGTGACCGGTCAAATCCTCGCTTTATTGATTTTAAAGGAGAGCAACCCTCTGCTGCAAAGAAGTAAGCTGTTAATAAGATAATATTACTGATTCATGTTTTAACTGTTCATTTTTAGCATCTTTCTTCTTCACGTACATTTATATTTTTACATCTGAAATATGTCCAGTTAAACCAGTCTCCAACTGCTGCTGGACCTGCTTTGGTCCAATACTCTCAGCTTTTCTAGTTGTGTTTTAGTCCAATATTGACATTTTTATGCCACTACTGTTGATAGCTGTAGCCGGGTTGTCTGTTTGTCTGATGATGTCTCAGGACGCCTTCAGGAAAAATCTTCACATTTGGCAGAAAGATCCACTTGGATTGCTGATTAGATTTTGGCTTCTCATCGTATGTCTAGACTGAGGAAACTCATTTCAGCCACTTGTATCTGCAATCCCATTATTTTAGTCACTACCCAAAGCTCAGGACTACAGATGAGAGTTAAGAATATAGATCGAGAAATCGAAAACTTTGCCGATCTGATGCCACTCAAAACGCCTGTCCATGTCACGCTCAAACCTCACCCAAGAACAAGACCTGATATACTTGAACTCCTTTGTTTAGAAACATAACTCACAACCCAGAGGAAGCAATCCACCATTTTTTTAGCAGCACCAGGTGTTGACTCTGATGCCGCCTGCTTCACACTCGGCTTCAAACTGCCTCAATTCGTGCTGCAGGTTACGGTCTGATAAAGCCAACAGAACCACATCATCTGCAAAGAGCACATACGCATTTCCGATGTTCTCAAACCGGACACTCTCCTCTCTCTGGCTGCGCCTTGAGATCCTGTCCATGAAAATCTCAAGCACCATTCCACGGCCAGGATGGAATTTTCTTCCAGATCTGAGGTTCGACAATCGGTCAGAGCCTACTTTCTAGCACCCTGGAATAAACTTTCGTGGGAAGGCTGAGCTGTGTGATACCTCAATAATGGGACCACACCTTCCGCTCTCCCTTGGGAACCCAAATGGCACTGTCCCCAACTTCCTACTACCCAAACCTTTTGGTTTTACCAGGTTTGTCAGGCAGCCTCCCCTGCCATATGATCTTACTACACCAGGTGATCAATTAAAAGCTCTGCCACTCTCTTTGCCTGAGTGTCCAAGACATACGGTCGCAGACTGATGAAAGGACCACAAAGTTGATCATCAATCTTTGGCCTGGGGTGTTCTGCTACTAAGTACACTTATGACCCTCTCTATGCTCGAAGACGGTGTTCCTTATGGCCAATCCATGACTAGTTTAGAAGTTCAACAACAAAGCACCACTCATGTTCGTGCTCCTCTCAATCACTCCCCTCCAGGTTTCTCCATCATTGCTGATGTGAGCATTGAAATCTCCCAGCAGAATGATAAAGCCACCCAGAGACTCCAACAAGGTTGGGTATGAACTGATGTTTGGTCCATAAGCACAAACAACAGCTCAGGTTATTTCTATTGTTTCTCTGGGATAACTCCAACTCAGGGGTACCGGTCGGTGGCTCATGAGAAACCAATGAGCTTGTTTGAGCTGTGAGTGGCTGTTTGTAGTATTATTGGGACGTGGACAGACATATGTGAGGTAATTCTTCCTGATTCCTCCACAGAGTGGACCAGGAGAGCTCAGAGGTTCCCAGTGGTCAGTCTGCCCAGCGGCATCAAACACACCTGGACTCCATCTTTATGGTCTATACATGTACAACAACTACTTTTACATCTATTCTGTTCACAATCATCTCCATGCTGCACTTTTCAGACCAGTGGGTTGTCAGGCTGTCCAACATGGAGCTGATGTTTGCTTCCATGATATCAGTTTGATTGTGTCATTCATATAATCTTCAGTTCCAGCTGCTGGAGGAGAACATCGTCACTTTTGTGAAGAATGAGCTAAAGAAGATCCAGAAGGTTCTGAGTCCAGATTACCCAGAATGCTCAGAGAGTCAGAGGGAGGATGAGGATGAAGAGCAGATGATGAGCTGAGAGGCATTTCTGAAGATCACACTGCACTTCCTGAGGAGAATTAAGCAGGACGAGCTGGCTGACCGTCTGCAGAGCAGTAAGAGGATTTCTCTAAATATTTAACTTGCTGGACTAATGGGACGTTTACTAATGTCTCAAAAGATATGTTTTATGTAAATTATTTAGGGGAAGTAAACTGCCTACTTTATAAATCACTTACTCATCTTCTTTGTTGAAGTCGTTCTGTAGTTTGTAAGCGTAAACTCAAATCTAACCAGCAGAAGAAGTTCCAGTGTGTTTTTGAGGGGATTGCTAAAGCAGGAAACCAAACCCGTCTGAATCAGATGTTCACAGAGATCTACATCACAAAGGGAGGGACTGCAGAGGTCAATGATGAACATGAGGTCAGACAGATTGAAACAGCATCCAGGAAACCAGACAGACCAGAAACAACAATCAGACAAGAAGACATCTTTAAAACCCCACCTGGAAGAGATGAACCAATAAGAACAGTGATGACGAAGGGAGTAGCTGGCATCGGGAAAACAGTCTTAACACAGAAGTTCACTCTGGACTGGGCTGAAGGCAAAGCCAACCAGGACATCCAGTTCACATTTCCATTCACTTTCAGAGAGCTGAATGTGCTCAAAGAGAAAAAGTACAGCTTGGTGGAACTTGTTCATTACTTCTTTAGTGAAACCAAAGAAGCAGGAATCTGCAGGTTTGAAGAGTTCCCGGTTGTGTTCATCTTTGATGGTCTGGATGAGTGTCGACTTCCTCTGGACTTCCTCAACACTAAAATCCTGACTGATGTTACAGAGTCCACCTCAGTGGGTGAGCTGCTGACAAACCTCATCAGGGGGAATCTGCTTCCCTCGGCTCGCCTCTGGATAACCACACGACCTGCAGCAGCCAATCAGATCCCTCCTGAGTATGTGGACATGGTGACAGAGGTCAGAGGGTTCACTGACCCGCAGAAGGAGTAGTACTTCAGGAAGAGATTCAGAGATGAGGAGCAGGCCAGCAGAATCATCTTTCACATCAAGACATCACGAAGCCTGCACATCATGTGCCACATCCCAGTCTTCTGCTGGATCACTGCTACAGTTCTGGAGAATGTGTTGAAGACCAGAGAGGGAGGAAAGCTGCCCAAGACCCTGACTGAGATGTACATCCTCTTCCTGGTGGTTCAGACCAAAGTGTCACAAGGTGTTCAGCTTCATCCATCTGAGTGTTCAGGAGTTTCTGGCTGCTCTTCATGTCCATCTGACATTCACCAACTCTGGAGTCAACTTGTTGTCAGAAGAACAAACATCATCATGGCTGCCTATCGTCTTTGGAGAAAAACTAAAACATTTTCACCAGAGAAAGCAAACAACATCAACACAGTTCTACCAGAGTGCTGTGGACAAGGCCTTATAGAGTCCAAATGGACACCTGGACTTGTTCCTTCGCTTCCTCCTGGGTCTTTCACTGCAGACCAATCAGAATCTCCTACGAGGTCTGCTGACACTGACAGGAAGTAGCTCAGAGACCAATCAGGAAACAGTGGAGTACATCAAGAAGAAGATCAGTGAGAATATGTCAGCAGAGAGAAGCATCAATCTGTTCCACTGTCTGAATGAACTGAATGTTGATTCTCTAGTGGAGCAGATCCAACAGGCCCTGAGACCAGGAAGTCTCTCCACAGATAAACTGTCTCCTGCTGAGTGGTCAGCTCTGGTCTTCATCTTACTGTCATCAGAAGAAGATCTGGACGTGTTTGACTTGAAGAAATACTCTGACTCAGAGAAGGCTCTTCTGAGGCTGCTGCCAGTGGTCAAAGCCTCCAAAAAAGCTCTGTAAGTGGGATTTACTCATCAAAAAATACTCTGATATCTTTCAACAGGAGTTAAAATAAATAACTTGTTTGCTTCCTGTTGTCTCTCCAGACTGAGTGGCTGTAAGCTGTCAGAGAGAAGCTGTGAAGTTCTGTCCTCAGTTCTCAGCTCCCAGTCCTCTAGTCTGAGAGAGCTGGACCTGAGTAACAACAACCTGCAGGATTCAGGAGGGAAGCTGATCTCTGTTGGACTGAAGAGTCCACACTGCATACTGGAGACTTAGGTCAGGATTCATTAACCCATTCAACTGAAGACCATTTAAACTCTGATGAACTTTAGTTGATAAAACAGCTGACGTGTAGCTTTGTGTCTGTTCATATGATGAACTTGGGCAGTAGTTTCGATCATCAGAGTTACTTCACATGAGGACTTTTAATCATTTGCTTTTGTTGTTGAATAATTAAATACCACAAATGATTTTAAAGATGGTATTGTAAATCTGGACCAAAATGTACCTGGACAACAAACATAAAACAAAAAACGTGGCTTCATGTGTTGACAGAGGGTTCCTGTGTGTTGTTCTGTGTGTTTGCAGCCTGTCAGGCTGTCTGATCTCAGAGGAAAGCTGTTCTTCTCTCGTCTCAGCTCTGAGCTCCAACCCCTACCATCTGAGAGAGCTGGACCTGAGCTACAATCATCCAGGAGACTCAGGAGTGAAGCTACTGTCAGCGGGACTGAAGGATCCTCTCTGGAGACTGGACACTCTCAGGTACAAACACTGATGAATAAAAAGGAGATATTTGTGTAGGATGTTTTAAAGGAGACGACTCCAGGAACTAAAATGATAACTCCCAGTTGTTAATAATTTATGTAGTTTGGACAGTTTTCTTTATGTTAAAGGAACTGTCCGTGGCAAGAAACTTGTGTTATTTGTTTTTGATTGCTTTGTCGTCACCGTATGAGTAAATATGACCGGTTGTTGTGGGTTTCTTTTGGTTTCCTTGGTAATTCCATTCAATTTGACTATATGTGATATAGTATCCCATCATACTGCGTGAAAGTGATGGCTTCAGTCAGCGTGTGTTCATGTCTCTGCGGTAGTGTATTAGGCACAGTGTTGGGGAAGTTACTTTTAAAAAGTAATTAGTTAGTTACTTCTTCCAAAAAGTAACTAAATTAGTTACTCAGTTACAAATTATGAAAGTAACTAGTTACTTCAGAAAGTAACTATTGTGTTACTTTCAAGTAAATTTTTAAATGCTCAAATGTGACCCCACCTCCGCCCCTCTTTACACAACAACCGGTCATATTTACTTCTTTAGTCCTGTGGGTAAGTTAACTTAAAATACATGTGCATGTTCAATTATTTATGATAAATCTGAATATTATAATGAAATGGACACTTAATAAAACACATTATTAACAGAAACAATGTACACAAATCTAAACTATTTTAATGTTGCTGTGGGACACAGTGAGACTAGCCTCCAATCAAATGCCATGTATGTAGATATTATGTTTATATAGTGGATCGATACAAATAACACAACACCTCAACAGGCCACAACTGGGCAAAATTAAATTATGCTTGTTAAGCACTATACCAAAAATAAATAACAAAAATATATACACTTTTTTTTTTTATATAGCGCTTTTCATAGACTCAAAGTCGCAAATACCGTAAGTGGCCTGATGTTTATACTTGTGCGCTGGTGTGTGCATCAAGCCGGCGTGTGTATGTGTGTGTGGTAGAGAGAGTGAGAGAGGGATGGTGATTATCTTCAGAGTGAGTAGTGACTCTAGAGTCATAGTGAGAAAACCAAAGTGTCTCCCCTGTTCTTTCGGACAACGGTAGGAAATCTGGAGCAGGAGAAGTTACCCCTCTCTTTGATTTCATAACGCCATACCTGTCTTCTCTCTTGTTGACTGACTCGCTTGTGTTGTTCATTGTCTGACTATGCGTGTTTTCGAACACCCAGCCGAACTCTACCTCTAATTTGCTTACCATGACATTTTACTCAACCTCAGCCAATGGTCAGCATTTATGCGCTTGTGTTGTGCACTGCCCACTAACCAAGGAAGAACAGTAAAAAAAAGTCTTTGCCTCTCGGCTCAGCGATCTAGTTGGTTTGATGAAAAAAAAAAAAAAACAGCTTCAAATATAGTAACGCGCCGCATTTTTTGGCAGTAACGGTAACAGCGTTATTAAGATGGGAAGACTAATCAATTAGATTACTCGTTACTGAAAAAAAGTAACGCCGTTAGTAACACCGTTATTTATAATCCCATCACTAATTAGGCAGAGCTCAACCCCGGGGCCAGCAGATGAGAGTATTGCTGGCCCCTTCTACATTTTTACTGGTCCTAAAAGAAATATCATAGGTGTGATTGGGAAAGGACAAAAAAAATCAGGAAAGTATACGCCGCACCTACCACGAAGCTTCAGAAAATGGTTATTACCCAGCTAGCCACAGGATGTTGTGCCGTTAAAGCTAGACCAGGGGTCATCAACTACATTTTTCAAAGGGCCCAAATTATTTTAGGCAGACACTCCGGGGGCCGGACTTTCAAATAAAATGTATTTATACCTAATACGCATATTCTTGTATAATATTTCACTTTCTTATGCTACTAAATTAATGATATATTTTTTACATGTATTAGTGTAAGCAAACTCCTAACAAACATTTAAATACCTCCCCTGTTCTTTCTGACAACGGTGGGAAATCTGTAGCAGGAAAAGTTAACCTTCCTTCACTTGTTTTCAACAACAATAACAGACTGATTAAAAGAGAAAGAGGACGCCCGGATAGCTCAGTTGGTAAATATAGAGGTTCGACTCCGACCTGCAGCCCTTTCCTACAAGTCATTCTCCCCTCTCTCTCCCCTTTCATGTCTTCAGCTTTCCTATCAAAATAAAGGCCGAAATCTTAAAAAATAAAAATAAAAAACAGACAGACATAGGGAGAAAAAGGGAGAGAGAGGGAGTGCGATGGACTGAAGCGTATGCTACTAACAGAGTGACAGCTGACTCATTATGAATGGGTCCAGCACGGGTCGAATGCGCTTTGGCAGGTCAGCGGCGTTACACACATCTTGTGTAGGCTATGAAATGTCTGTATCGTCACTGCGTTGCATTTTTATGAACTATAATCCAGCAGGCGCCGTCTCTTACATGCTATTACTCAACGAACTGAAGTTAGTTGAGTTTAATAACTTCTGTGTTTTTGCCGTGGCGGCTGCAATAACAGAGAGTTACCAGCGGAAACACTGGTACCAATACAGGTTTCTCTCTCATACTTAACAATATACAGCGCTGTGGCTCTCCATGTTGCAGGGTGTGAGTGAATGGGCACGGGGCTGCGCGGAGGAGAGATCCAAACACAGTCACGGCTTTCCAGAAGGAATGGGTCATGTAACGCAACATTAAACCATATCGATATAAACGACATCGCTTCGTTCGTGGAGAGGCAATGTGAGGATGTGAGGATGTTAGGTGCACCGGTGCGACCTAGGAAAAATCTTAGTCGCACCCTTACAAATTTTGGACCAAATTGGTCGCACTCTAGAGCCCTGGGAAGAGTAATCAATTAGATTACTCGTTACTGAAAAAAAGTAACGCCGTTAGTAAAGCCGTTATTTATAACGCCGTTATTCCCATCACTGATTAGGCAGGGCTTAACATAAAAAAAAAAATTCCCACTGGCCCCCGGGGCCAGTAGGTCAGAGTTTTGCTGGCCCCTACTACATTTTTACTGGCCCTCTCTCTCTCTCTGTCTGTCTGTCTCTCCCTCTCTGTCTCCCTCTCCCTCTCTCTGTCTCTCTCTCTCCAAAAATGTTTTTATTTTGCAAGCAAAAATTTGTGTCATCCTGTCTTTTTCAGCTGATGTCATCATTATGTAACATTTAGTCTATAAAAATGACATCATTTTATGGACAGTAAATAGGGTTAGGGTTTAGGTTACTTTAAAGTCAAGTTGTTTATGCCCCCCCCATCCTCCTTTCAGGGTGGAGCCTGCTGGAGTCAGATGGTTGACACCAGGTCCATGGAGATATAAGTGAATTTCATTTATCAAACTGTGACATCACTCATTCAACCCTCTGATGTCATCATCAAAGTGCTGATTGGTTAATAACTGCAGCTGTGTCATGTCTCGTTCTCTCTCGTTCTCGTCAGATTCCTGTGAACTCACAATCGACACAAACACAGTGAACCGAAGACTCAAACTGTCTGACAACAACAGGAAGGTGACACGTGTGAAGGAGGATCAGCCATATCCTGATCATCCAGAGAGGTTTGACTCCAGGTCTCAGCTGCTGTGTAGAGATGGTCTGACTGGTTGTTGTTACTGGGAGGTTGAGATGAGAGGAGATGTTTCTATATCAGTGAGTTACAGAGGGATCAGCAGGGGAGGAAACAGTGATGACTGTGTGTTTGGACGTAATGATCAGTCCTGGAGTCTGAACTGCTCTGATTATGGTTACTATGTCTGTCACAATAACAGCAGAACATACACCTCCTCCTCTGTCTCTGGTAGAGTAGCAGTGTATGTGGACTGTCCTGCTGGCTCTCTGTCCTTCTACACAGTCTCCTCTGACTCACTGATACACCTCTACACCTTCAACACCACATTCACTCAGCCTCTTTATCCTGGGTTTAGGATCAGGTCTTCTGGTTCCTCAGTGTCTCTGTGTTGTGTGTAGGACGGAGAGTCTCCTCCTGTTTCTCACTGCTGATCAGCTGAGTCTGTACAGGATCACACTTACAGAAATATTTCAGGTTATTGTTATAAACTAATGAATGAACTTTGTAAAAAAATAATTCAGAATGATAGAACAGATTCGTGGTGAACATTGTAAATGAAATTGTAGAAATGCCATTGACTTGTGTTATGTTTTGTTTTGAGTTCTGTCTCTTTTCACAATAAAACCATAAAGTCACGGTGATGTGTTTGCGCTCTCTCTAAGGTCATGACTAAGGATATGATTCAGTTTTGGGACTCCATTATTTCCCTAAATGTATTACTCTGACCTTCTGAAATTTACACTGTAAACCCTAAATCTTTTACATTTTTTAAAGTGTTTTCCCTGAATTGTTTTGTTCAAAAACTCCAGCTTTGAATAACTTTTCATCGTGTTTAGATTGCCCAATAAAAAACTGAAGTCGTGGGTTACATCTGTAGTAGTTTGTTACACGACGACAACTTGAAATGTACATCTAGAGTTGTTACATAAACCTAAACCAATTTAGATTTATCTATTTCAAATTTAAAGAGTAACTACAAGTATTTTCTACCCCATTTCCCATTTTTTTTTGTATCTAAGTGACTGATGGGAACAACAATCGTTGACATCGGCCCAGTATTGAGGGAGTTTCCGTCAGTTGGAGTCCACTAAAAGTTCTGTTTTTGCTGCTGACAGACTCAGATTATTATTCTAAGTGTCTGACAACATTATGGAAAGGATCCCTACAGAGATAGACCTTTTAGTTAAAGAGTAAGATCCTTTTAGTTTAACATCAAACAGCCCCAAAATCACCATCACCAAACCCACCAGACTCCATGTAAATAATCAGGACTTTTAGCGTGTATAGAGCCAGCACATTTCCACCAGACTCCATGTAAATAATCAGGACTTTTATAGAGTATAGAGTCAGCATATTTCCACATGTAAATTAAGGGTTTATTTCAACCAAACCAGAGTGGTGATTGTTGGAACAGTGGAAATACGAACCAAGGCAGCTTTTTAGAAAACTAAAAATACAAAATAGTGATTATCATAATGTTACCCACACAAAATATTTATTCATGACTTAGTAAAAAAAGAAACCTCTAACTAAAGCAATAGATGAACTACATTTTATTGGACAGGTCATTTACAAAATATACAGGCCATTTTAAACTAAATAAGAATAATTCATACAGATATTAACGTTGCAGAAACATCACCGATACAAGAAACAGACAGATAAATACAGAGAGGAACAGAACAAACTGTCATCTAACCCTCCTGGTGTCCTCCGGTCTAATTTGACCCATTTAAAAAAAAAAAATTCTAAATCAGAAATTTTGTCAAAAAAGCACATAAAAAATATGGACAAAAATCATTAGGAAAAAGTGACCAAAACGCCCGGAAAAGCTTCAAAAAATGTTGAGAAAGTGACAAAAGTATCGAAATTATGTGATGACCAAAACATTGAAGAATTTGGACTCAGAAACACAAAAAGTTGCAAGTCGACCAACAAGTAACTTTTTGTTTTTCTGGTCAACATTTAAAATTAAAACTTTTTGGTCAACATTTTGGTTGTCTTTTTCGACACTTTCGCTTGTTTTTGGCACTTTTTTCATATATTTTTTTCTCACTTTTATCCAAGTTGTTTTGGCCCTTTTCCCGATGTTTTTGACGATTTTTTAAAAGTTCTTTTATTATTTTTTTTTTCAAATGCCATAAATTTCAATACAACACCCAGATTCAGTGAAAGTAGTGAACTGATGGTTTACTTTACTAGGTGTATGGAACCATCCACGTTGTTGTTTTTTAACAATTTGGTTGAACACCTGACATAACACGTATAATGTTAGCTGTATACCAGCTACCGACAAAGACAAAATATATCATGTAAAAGCGTATTTTAAAAGGTGTTTTTTCTCTTTTGATCGAGCTAGCCTAGCAAGTTCCCCTGGCTTCCAGTGTTTGTGCTAAGCTAAGCTAGCCACGTCCTAAACCAGTATCTGAAACATCCGGCAAAAAGACAGACAACGAAAATATTTTAAGAACATCCAACTGTTTTACTTTGAGCTACAAAAATAGTCACTAAGTAGCTCAACTATTCTAAAGTAACTTTTGGAAGAATTGGATTACAGTGCTCATGCTACCACTGCCATGCTAACGTAGCGTTGGCTACTTCTACAGCTGCTACAGCATCTGAATCTACTCGTTTAGTTACTCAAATCTAACATGCAACACTCAGCTGTCTACAACTGGCTAACTTTGGTCCGGAGATTAAAATAGCTAACGTTAGATCAGACATTGCTAAGATAGCTAACGTTTGTCCGAACACAGCTAAGGACGGATTGATATAAGTTTCTGATATCAGTATGGAGTATTCAGCATCTTCTCTTTTAATAACTTTCTGTTGCTTCTTGCAAACCAAAGATGTAATTTCTTGCGATGTGAAAAACGTTCGGAGCTGCATTGTTTCTTCCGAAATTTTACCATCTGATATAAGAAAAGAAATCAATGAATATAAGAGAAACAGTTTACAGTCTTAGGTTTGCTGTGTAATGTAAGTAAACACATTTCGTTTTCACATTTTGTATCAGAATTACGATCTGGAATAATAACTGTTTGTGCTGTGATAGAAGAGGAACTTTTACATAAATGTAAAAAACTATTTTAACCAAAATATGAGCTGGAAGATATCAGTGAAGCTATAATCAATCCATCCTCTCCGTTTCTACGGCTACATTATTCTGCAAGCATTTTACAAAACCTCTTCGCTACGGTCTAATCAGCTGTATGAAAATAAACTAAGAATCAAACTGGAACTATTCTTTGTGAAGTACAAACCATTAACAAGTATTAATAAAAAATACAGTAGATAATAATAAAGTTACAGATAGTTTAGCAGGTCGACTCGCATGCTTCTTCAGCAAGTTTTTACCAGATTCTTTTTGAAAAAGCGACAAAAACCTCAGAAGAAAGTCAGGGAAAAAAAGTCTAAAAAGTCAACGTAAAAGTGAAAAAGACAGGTTTTTAGGACACCGTTTTTGTTGCAACTGCGGAAAAACATCGGAAGAAGTTTTTTTAATAATAATAATAACAATAATACAGAGTGACATTAGCATGCAGGTACAGGAAAAGTTTCTGTTTTTACCGACAAATTAAAATAAAAACAAACATCAGAACCGACTGATTAACAATTATTCAAACTAGGGACAGACCGAACACTTTTAGGCCTCCTGTCTGTGTGGCGTGAGCTTGTCAGCTGCGTGGCGTGTCCGTTTTTATTTGGGCTATGTTAACCGGTTAGAGTGTGCACACTGCCTGCATGACACGCACGTCTCAGAAAACGCGTGCATGCTAGAAATAGAACCGGCGCCTATTTTTCACGTCACACGCCAGCGTGTTGGAAGCGTTTCCAGGCAAAATAGAACACAAAAAGATGTTTATATGTAATTTTGAAACGAATACATTTAATAAATGACATGTTGATGTCTGAAAGTCTCGAGGTTTTGACATAAATGTAATTTAAATATGTCACCTGTCAATCCAGAAGGAAATATTCTGGAGCCTATTTTGCCGTCAATACTGCCGACGTTGTCTTTGCTGTAATCAGATCAGTATATGTTTATGTTTATGGGAAACATCCATGTGTCCAGAAAAGGCTAGCAGCAGCAGCAGCGCCGCGTCAGATACCTTTCTGGTGGGGAAAGACATAGAAAAATCCACGCAGACACCACGCAGCTGACACGCAACAGAAACGCCACGCTCACGTCAGGCAGGCAGTGTGCAGGAGGCCTAATATCTGTTTATGTATTGCAAGTTATATCGTTATCAAAATATTCAATAACGTTATCGCATATTTTTCTCATATCGTGCAGCCCTAGTAACTGCATGTCTTACTGTCATGGAAAAACTATAAAAAGGTATAAATGATACACTATCATTTTAAACATACTGTATGTATCACTTTATCAAATTGCTACATTTTATTAAAGGCCTGCTTTGTCACGATAACTTAATTTCACTGTTCAGTCTTTTCTCATTCAGTACTAATATATTTCAGATATTTGCCCACACTTAACAGAACGAGCAGGGAATGTTTAGTTATATATTTAAATTCTCTACAGTGTCATATGGCTATAGTGCTTGTATTTAAACTGGAATGTCTTTTATTTTAAAATTTTACAACTGGTCATGCATCATCACAAAAGAAGACAGTTAAAACAATTAAAAGAGTTTTTTGTTTTTAACCGTCTGGGGATGAAAGACCCAAATAATGTTTGACAGAACTCAGACTCAAAAAGCAACATTACAAAATGTCATTTCAGACATGCATTTACTATTTTAATCATATACAACCTAAAGACTTTGGTAATCTCATTTCAAGCTCCAAAACAACTCGTACAACACGCCATAAGTTAAGCTTTGTTTTTAAAAGAGATTTGAGGAATTTCAAAAAGCAAACTTCAACGTTTCAGCTTTAGCGCCAAATTTTCTCTCCATACATTGCTAGGGTATGTTTTTTGTTTTTTTTCCCCCGATACCAGTGCTAAAACTATACTTTTAAAATGGTGCCTGAACCGATACTTAAAAAAAAAAAAATAGGGTAATGTGGCCAGGTTGGTTCAGTGGGTAGAGCAGGCGCACGTATACTGAGAGGTTTATGCCTCGACGCAGAGGTCCAGGGTTCGAATCCGACCTGTGATGAGTTCCTGCATTTCTTCCCCCCCCCCCCTCTCTCTCTCTCTCTCTCTCACCTAGCTGTCCTATCAAATAAAGGCAGAAAATCCCAAAAAGTAATCAAAAAAATAGGGGAATAGGGTATTTTACATTAACTTTGAATGCACCACGAGGCTTACTAGTTTCAAGTGAATGCACCATCTGTTGTTTTTCCGACAACGGCAGCTGCACACTGCTTAATGTCCTGCTATTGGATCCTCTACAGTGAAATACAGTCACACTTTTACACCGTTGGGCTGTCAGCATTTAACCGTGTTTAAGCCAGCTGCTAGCGGTAGGCTAACGTTAACTGCTGTCAAGTGAAGTGTTGACTAGCGTTGGAATTCGGTCCGGTAGATACTGGTCGTTTAGGCACCGGTACCGTATTAGCACCGGGTTTTGGTACCCAACCCTACACATTGCTCTGGGACAGATTTGGGCGTCACGTTACTGAATGCTGAGTTTGTTTTGGACATTTCGAGATGAAACACACAGAGATCAGTTATATGCAAATACCCTAAAAAGGTAAATTTAAGAAGATATGTGTAAATGCCCTCAGACCTCAGAGGGTTAACCTAAATACCTGATTCCAACAAAAAAAGGATCACAGTCATTGATCTGATTATAATTTCTATGATTATTTGGTCACCACTTAAATGTAAACATGAATCAGGATCCATTTAAAAACTGAAACTTGTCTATTTGCAAAAGAAGACAGAGGAGGGATTTGGGGTTCGCACATGCGAGGGATTTTATATTATATGAATCCCGTGTGAATAGGGCTGTATACAAGCTAAACAATTAACAATTTTCAATCTTTAACGTTTCATGAAAAGCTTTACTCTTTAGTCTTTCAGATCTTAAATATAACGTGTATAAATAAGATAATAGCAGCATATAGTTACGCTTCTTTCCTAACATTATCAACACATGTCTACAACATATACGGTTCTTTCAGCTTTCTTTACAAAAACAAACAAACATTCTTCTAAATGTTTGTTACTAAAAAAAAAATGTCATAAACTATCTGTTGCATCTGCTGTGCAAAAATATTCCTCTATAATTTAAAGCAACTCCGGCACAATCTGAGTTTAAAACTGGCACAGTGAAATCAGTCAAAACAAAAAATCTCTCATTGGAATGATTCGGCTCCAACAAATACCTTTTCTAAAATAAAAAATAAAAAGTGTTTTCTTACTACTGTACATGCTATACGTGTTTGGTACTATAAACATACAAACAGACATTTTAAAAGTATCTGTAAAGAGATATATAGGTCAAATAAAGCTGGTTATTTTCTTAGATCTGCTGTTTTTCTCATGCTACAAAATAAATCTGTTAAGTTGATGTGGGAGATCTGGGTTCAATTCCCACTGTGATGCATCAACCAATGTGTCCCTGAGCAAGACACTTAACCCATAGTTGCTCCAGAGGCGTGCGGCCTCTGACATATATAGCAATTGTAAGTCGCTTTGGATAAAAGCATCAGCTAAATGACATGTAATGTAAATGTTATAATCAGGGATGCACCGAATCCAGGATTGGGCTTCTGATAGGGCTGAATATTGGGGTTTTTGACGGGTTGGGTTTCTGCCGAACCTTAGAATTTGTTCCCACCAAACCGAACCCTATGCTGTCACTCGGCGCGCTACGCTGGTCGCCGTAATGACGGTGCCATTGATTACGGGAAGGTGTTTACGTAGGTGGAGCAATGCAGTAGGCTGTGAGAAAGTAAAAATGGAACTGGTGAGCAGAAAAAGTGTTGTTTGGTAGTACTTTCAGTCAAAAGAAGACCATTCAAGTCCAGCTACATGTTCAATCTGTTCAATGCTGATTGGTCTGGTGGTGGCGAGGACCCTAGACTATACACAACATGGCCGCTGTTACATCATTTTGGTTGAAATGGTTTGAAACATCCGAAAGAATACGAGTTGTGCATGAAGGAATCTCCAGAAAGCAGCCAGAATGCAGCAACTTCAGGTACGGCAAAGGAAGGACAGTCACTGTTTACTTCATTATATGTGTTTATTATGTTCATGGACTGAGGATGGGAGGAGGAGTCAGCAGAATCTGAACCAGTGGATTCGGTATTCGGCTGAACCCCAAAAATCTGGATTCGTTGCATCCCTATTTATAAAAGTGATAGCAATATTAACATGATTATATACAGCTTTAAGCAGGACTAAAGCAGAGTTAATGTAGGCCTTTTAAAAGACTCTTATTTCATCTGGTACAGGTATCTCAACTAGCACGGAACAATAAGGCAAAGAATTTAAGAGCTGGAAGGATTCCAACAAGAAATAATCAACTGATCATTGAAATACAAAACATTTGCTATTTTTCTCTGTGTGATATTTTTATAAATAGAAAGAACTTTTGATTTTACAAACCAAATGTTTAATCAATTAATTGGAACATAATGTACGGGAGTTTCAGCTCTAAGGAATTCCTGTTTTTGTCAATAAACTAAGTTAGGGTTAGGGTTCATGTGTCATGACAGTGTCATGTCATGTCACTCTTATGTAGATACCTTCAAGTAACGTGTTGCCAAACATTTTTTAAAAGCAAAGCAGAAAGACGACTTCCAGTTTGACACTTGGATCACGACGGTGGAGGTTTGAAAACCTCACAGCTGATCAATAAATCAACCAACTGACCTTCTGCACAGCGCCGGGCTGCATGGAGAGCTTCGAGTCTTTGCAGACGACTGCGTGCTTTATTGTCTAAAAATTGGTATTGCTTTTCCCTTCACTCCCGGACGTCTGTGGCCTTCGGGTGAAATCGTCTCGGTGATGCGACAAACAGACATCAGGACAGCGACGTGTACAGTATGAGCTGGATGGGTGACGGCAATCCCAGAGTGAGGTCACTTCCTGTGTAGTCCTCAGGCCCGGGTGAAGCTGGGGACGACCAGAACTACAATGGCTGCCACGGCAACAACTGCCACCGCCAGATTCCAGCCTTCAGTGTCGCTCTGTGGAGAAGGAGATGAAATAACGTGAGTGAAGAAAAGACTGCTGGACTCTGAAACATGGTTAAAGGTTTGAGCAGCAGCAGCGACAGCAAAAACTGTCCTGTCCTGTTAGTAGTGTCCAGGGACAGTAAGACACTGTCCCGGGACAGTCAGACACAGTCTTGTACACTGTCCTGTGATTCCCATGACTGTCCCAGGACAGTCAGACACTGTCCTGTGACTCCCATGACTGTCCCAGGACACTCCTCAGGACACTACTAACAGGACAGGACAGTTTTTGCTGCCACTCCTTCTCAGTTTAAGACGATGAAGTCCGCCCCTTCCTGTGTCCACCATGGGACTTTATTTCAGTAAAAAATGTGTCTGGTGGTGAACGTGGAGAGACCAATAAAGTTTAGATCCTGTTTGAATTGAGCCATGAATTACACACATGATGTTTGTCAGTTTAAAAGATAATTTAACAAGTGAAGAAAGTCTCAGTTTGGGAGATATTTTTTCCGATTAAGGTCCGATGGGTTTAGGGAAAGGATTTTGCTTTTCTTTTGGATTAAATAATCTTGTCAGAATAAATACAAAAGATTTAGACCTTTACCAAAAGTTGTCCTATGTTATGACTGAAGGCCTTTGAACACAAAGTCTCAAATTGGTTCACGTTTACAAAATAAATACGACTGCATGTTGTGTCAATCACGTTTAAACACCGACTTTGAAACTTTGGTGCGTCACAGGGCTGCAATTTACAAGATATTTGCATTGTTGATTCATCTTTGTGGATGGTTTTCTAGGTGAAAAGATTAGTTGTTGGTCTTTAAAATGTCAAAACTGTGAAAATTTGTGGACCAGTGTTTCCCAAAACCCAAGATGATGTCCTCAAATGTCTTGTTTTGTCCACAACTCAAAATATATTCAGTTCAGAGGAGAGAAGAAACTCTATAGAGGCAGTTAGATTGGATGCAACCCCGTGATTCAGCCACTCTCGGAAGCAGAGCGTCTAGCGGTAGAGAAAGAAGGGCGTGGCCATACCTGGTCCCCTCTACAGCACCAGCTCCTCCAACCAGCACCAAATCAAGGCCACTATAACAATCATTCCTATGAAGGGGATGGAGAGAACAGGGGGCTCAGACGGACCAGTGCAGTTCTGGGAAAAAGACAAAAGGTAGGAGTGTAGGGGAGCATGGAGAGAGGGGCGTGTAAGAGAAAATAAAACCATAAAATAATCTGAATATTAAAGTCAGAACGTGTCGGGAGGAAAGGCGAGCAGGGAGCAAACAGAAGACAACAGATAAAATTATGGATAGAAAAAGAAAAGAGGAGCAGGTGGATTTGCAGGCAGGGTGAGCACCAAAACCATCAAATTTACAGAATTTGATCAAGTTTATTGTGCAAAGTGATGGCGAACAGATAAAAACATGACGATGAAGGGAGTAAACAGACAGAGCAGGCAATTAGAGAACGACTTCAAAGATGGTTAAAGACAAGATGGGAAGCTTCGGTAGCAGTTTATCACCACCAGAGTAAAGTTACAAACATCTACATCTTGTCATTTAAAGATCTCTGCTGACACTTTGAAGTGCTGCCTTTACAATGGACTCGATCAGCAGCACTGCACTGTGGGTAAAAGATTTAACGTTGAGGTAAACTACAACTATGAAGGACAAGTGAATGAAATAATGGAGAGGAGCAGAGGTGGGAACAAGTCACTGTTTACAAGTCCCAAGTCAAGACTTGCATGTTAACACTTGACACTCAAGTCCTTAGACAAGCTACAAGTCTAGTCCTACATCAAGTCAAATCTCAGAAAGGCAAGTCCAAAGTCTCAAGACAAGTCCTAAGTTAAGTCTCAAGCTTGACACTCAAGTCCTGAGACAAGCTTCAGGTCCAGTCGTACATCATGTCTAAAGTTCAAAGAAAGTCCCAAGTCAAGAAAATCAAGTCCCAAATGAAGTCTCAAGGAGGGAGTCCCATGTTAAGTCTCAAGTTTTGACACTCCAGTCCTGATTCAAGCTACAAGTCCAGTCCCACGTCAAGTCAAACCTCAAGTCAATTCCCAAATGAAGAAAGGAAATCCCAAGTCCAGACTTGTAAATCCCAAATTTAGTCTGAAGTCTTGACATTCAAGTTCCAGGTCTAGTTTTAAGTTCCATACCAAACGCCAAGTCAAGCCTCTGAGACAAGTCCAGAGTCTTGTCTCAGGTCTCGAGTGAAGTTCTAAGTACCAAGTCAGAACAGGTAAGCCTCGAGTAAAGCCTCAAGTCAAATCTCCCTTGTCCGGTTTGCAGTCTTGAGTCAAGACAGGCAAGTCTCAAGGTTGGACATTTAAGTCCCATGCCAACTCACAAGTCAAGTCCTAAGTCAAGGCAGTTTAGTAGCAAGTCTGGTCTAAAAGGTGCTGACACACCAACCTGATCGGCCATCTGACAGTCTGGTGAGGTCGGTGACTCGAGTCGTTTCGGTGTGTTCCTTGCCGTTGTCAGCTGGAGGAGCTGTCGGCCTTCATTTGGGCCGATTTGACATGTTGAATCGGCCAGTGTGCAGTCGGACTCAATGACCAATCTGATTGGTGGAGTGCTAGCCCTTGACTAGCGAATCAGTGCACAAGAAAACCGGAGCTGCCAGCGCCAGTATCATCTTATTACTAGCCATCGTATTCTCTTCCGTTCAGCGAGTACATGACAACAACGATCCTTCTTGACTACTAACACCTCTCTCTGATGAAAACAATGACTGACGACAGCATGCTCTGTGTTTACGAGGTCTACAGAGATGGTCCCTCATTTACGGTTTTAATTTTTTGGGTGCCAATATAGATTAGCGCCACCTACTGTTATGGAGACAGATTACGTCTCGCGCACGCGCAGAACGTACGCTCAAGTTGGCGTCGCTTCGGTGTGTTCTGAGGCACTTTTTGACCTCTGTGAGCCGACTGATCAGTCCGACTGCCTTTTCTGCCGATGGTCGGCCGTCGGGTTGGTGTGTCAGAGCCTTAAGACAGCCAAGACCTACATCTAGTTCAAGTATTGACAGTCAAGTCCCCAGTTGAGAAAGCTAAGTCTTTGTCTGCAGTTTAGACACCAAATCACAGGTCTAAACTTAAAAAAAGTCCAATTCCAGGTGAATTCACAAAGAGTCCCATGTCAAGTTTAGACTGATTGCCTTAAAAATGCAAGTACAATTTAGTTTAAAGTCTTCACCCTCAAATCCCAGGTTGAGTTCCAAGTTTGTTTGTTTGTTTGTTTGGATCCACAAGTCAAGTGCTCATTAAACACAGGCAAATCCCAAGTCCAGGACCCAATCCCAAGTCTCTTCTCAAGACTCCTCTGCATCTTGTTATTTTGGGGCTCAAGTCTTTGTGAAGTCATCAGTCATTGGGGTCAAAGTCCTTTTTTGACATTGACCAGTAGAGTCCATTATGAAATCTTGTCCACACCTCTGAAGAGTAGTGAGATCAGGCAAACATCTGTATGTTTGGATTGAAGGAGATGTTCCACATGATACGTTATCAGCCAATCAGATGGACCTCGACTATCAGTACGCTTCACTGTTGTCTTATCATTTGATAACTGAATAAACCTCTAGTTTCCTGAAGGCTGTATACGGAGGAAGCAGTAAATTGAGCAGAAGTAGAAACAGACAGATGACTGCTTTGACGAAAACAAACTGCCCAGCAGCGACACAACAAAACGCTCAAAAACCAGCAACGTGAGTAGAGCTGAAGCTCCTGCAGACCAGAAAGCAGAATGACAGATGAGGCGACCGGAGAAAGTTTCAGCAAAGCTGTTATCGACCCGCATGCACACACTACACACGGACAGACATCACGGTACAAATCAAGGATTTGAAGAATATCGTCAAACAGGTTTCAGTGTGTGTCGGTATCGCACTTACCTTGAATTGTTTTACACGGAACAAAATTATAAACGCAACACTTGTTTTTACCCCCATTTTTCATGAGCTGAACTCAAAGATCTAAGACTTTTTCTATGTACACAAAAGGCTTGTTTCTCTCAAATATTGTTCACAAATTTGTCTAAATCTGTGTTAGTGAGCACGAGATAATCCATCCACCTCACAGGTGTGGCATATCAAGATGCTGATTAGACAGCAGGATTATTGCATAGGTGTGCCTTAGGCTGGACACAATGAAAGGCCACTCTAAAATAGAGCTGGGCAATATATCGATAAAATATATCGGTATTGTGATATGAGACTAGATATCATCTTAGATTTTGGATATTGTAATATAGTGATATGGCACAAGTGTTTTCCTGGTTTTAAAGGCTACATTACAGTAAAGTGATGTACTCTTCTGAACTTACCAGACTGTTGTAACTGTTCTATTATTCACCTTTACCCACTTAGTCATTATATCCACATTACTGATGATTATTTATCTAAAATCTCATTGTGTAAATATTTTGTGAAAGCACCAATAGTCAACACTACAATATCGTTGCGTATCGATATCGAGGTATTTGGTCAAAAATATTGTGATATTTGATTTTCTCCATATCGCCCAGCCCTACTCTAAAATGTGCAGTTTTACTGTATTGGGGAGGTGGAGGGGTCCGAAAACCAGTAAGTATCTTATTTGTGAACAATATTTGAGAAAAATAAGCCTTTTGTGTACGTAGAAATCTTTGAGTTCAGCTCATGAAAAATGGGCAAAACAAAAGTGTTGCGTTTATAATTTTGTTCAGTGTATTTGATTATTTTACAAGATTACAGTAACGCTTCAGCCTGAGAGAAATGTCGGACCTTGTTAACATTTCTTTTTAAAACTCTAAACTGTGTTTCTGCCGGACACCCGGCACACTAATGTACCAACGTTAACAAGACAGTGTTAGACCAGTGATTCCCAAACCAGGGGAACTGGTACTGCAGGGGCTACGTGGAAAGAGTGTAGAGAAGCTCAACTAAATTATAATATCATGATCAAGTCCAAACTCCGCACTATGGGAGATAGGGCCTTCCAGGCAGCTGCGCCTCGACTGTGGAACGCCCTCCCAAACAACATGAGGGCGCCACAGTCTATAGAGGTTTTTAAAAATAAATTAAAGACCCACTTATTTTGTATTTTCTTAATATAATCTTTGTTTTCATGCTGTCTTGTTTTTAACTGTTTTAGTGTCTACTGTTTTTATCTGTGCACCTGTAGCACTTTGAGAGGTGTTCCTCATGTGTAAAGTGCAATACAAATAAAATGTATTATTATTATTATTATTATGATGATTTGATAAAAGAATATATCAGCTGTAGCACCTGAACACTAGATGTTGCAGTTATGTAAGCTATATAAATATTCAGCTTAAAAGTATTGGATAAACAGCTGAAATAAATAGCTTAAAGTACTGACTAAACTGCTGGAATATTCAGCTAAAAGTACTGACTAAGCAGCTGAAATATTCAGCTTAAAGTACTGACTAAACTGCTGAAATATTCAGCTTAAAGTACTGACTAAACTGCTGAAATATTCAGCTAAAAGTACTGACTAAACTGCTGGAATATTCAGCTTAAAGTACTGACTAAACTGCTGGAATATTCTGCTTAAAGTACTGACTAAACTGCTGGAATATTCTGCTTAAAGTACTGACTAAACTGTCTAAATACTCAGCTTAAACTACTGAAGCCCCTGGCCTGATTGGTGCATCTGAACAGGGAGTGGTGGATTTTTGTGAATCTCACTCCAGGCAGTAGGTGGAGCCAGAGGAGCTGGATTTATTTTTTTTAAATGACCTGCTTCATGTAGTTCTACTGGAACATAGGGTCAGTTTCAGCTAATATGACAGAACGGTAGTTTAATAAGGCTTACCTACTGCACCTTAAGATCACAGACGACATACAGGTGACTGGAACACCCCCCCCCTTATACCTGAGCCGTCGACCGTTGGCCTCTCACCTGCGACTTGCTGCCCTGCATTTTCTGCAGCTCGGCCTTGCAGCGCTGCAGCTCCTGTTGGAGCGCCTCTCGCTCCCGCTGGCTGCTGTCGTACAGCTGCTGCAGGTCGCCCAGCTCGCCCTTCAACCCGTCACACTGACAAAAAGACAGACAGGTTTCCCAAAAGGGTTTTAAAATAACTTTGTGTAATTTTGGACTGGCAAATACATGGAGAAACTGTTCTATTACTGCCATTCAAACTCACTGTTTACTAGGGCTGGGTATCGTACCATAACCGTGACTTCGATACGGTTTCCTAAACAATCCTTTTTTTCCAATACAAATTTTATAAAACAAAAAGAAATAACATTATGGCACAAATCTTTATATATATTTTTCGGCTCCTTCTACGTGAGCCCCGTCTCTGTGCGTAACTTAAGTGTGTCTCCTGCGCGTCTCTAGACGTGCAACGTTAAAACAGCCAATCACAAACATTATTAGATCTTGGTAGAAGCATGCTGCATGCTTATTGGTTCACTGACGCGGATCAGATTTACTCAATTTATTGAAATTGGGTATTGAATGACGAGGCATTTTTCGATTCTCAATACAATACAGAGGCAATTCGGTCGGTGTCTAAAAAGTATTGAATTCGGTACCCAGCGCTACAGTTTATGCCAACTACCTACATAGATCAGAAGTGTTCTGCCTCTCTTTAGGTGGCCGGAGGGAAAACATCCTCAACATTAGATGATGAAGACAGTTTGAGAACTAGATACAAAGCAGGGTGTCTGCTCCACAACTATCATGTTTTCCCAAATGATAAACTGCTTTTTAAGGCATGCATCATGCATATAAGCTGCTTTAAATGGAGCATGCCCGCGGACCCGCCCTAGATTTGGGCTGAGCCCCTGGGAGGGGCTAAATTAGAGCTAAACTTATATAAATCATAGACCAATATATTGACCAATCACAGATCATGGCGGAGGTATCTTCTGCTTTCTTTTGTTTTGGTGAAGATCAATAGCCTAGAAATCTAGACGCGCCTAGAAATCTAGACCGCCCTAGCCAGGGGGGTCTAGCAACTCTCCGTTGGCTTGCGAGCTGGAAAAACCAAAAACTCTAGTCAGGCCAATCACATCGTGTATAGAGCCGGTGGGCGGGGCTTATGGCTGCTGCTGCTGCTGGTGGTGAACAGCGGTCTTCTGAAGACTTGGAGTTCAGCTTTTCTTTGAGAAAAGAACAAAGAACGGCACTGAAGTCATTCTTAAAAAAGGAAGATGTGTTCAGAGTTTAAAGTTTAATCTATCAGCTAGGGTTGCTCTGATTGGTTGTAGTGCTATCCTATTGGTGCAGAGGGAATCTGAAAGACAACTGTTTGTCCCGCCCCTCGGATTGAGCCCTGACCAATGGGGAGTTCCCAGACCCAACATCTGGATGTGGGGCTGGTCAGCCTAGAAGGTCAATATATTGGAGGAGAAATTACACATCCTGTCAGTACGAGTACAAAATATGTTTTTTGTGTAATTCTCATTTCTAGAATAGAGAATAAAAAGCGACTCTATACACTAATCTAGAATTAATTGATTTTGGCTTTAAAATGTTAGAAATGCAGGTGTGACTTTAATAATCTACAGTCCGGCTTCATTTTAATCTCAGAGAACATTCGGGTTGACACATTTAATATTGTTCACAATACACACAAATATTAATGCAATTAATAATCTTTTTGGATTTATGTGGTTTTGTTCAGGGATGCACCAAATCCAGGATTCAGCTTCAGATTATATTCTATTATATTATAATCAAATTGTTTCCCAGGGAACCGAACCCTACGCTCACACTCGGCGCGCTACGCTGGTCGCCGTAGTGACGGCGCCGTTGATTACGGGAAGGTGTTTACGTAGGTGGAGCGTTCAATGCAGCAGGCTGTGAGAAAGTGGACATGGATCTGGTGAGCAGAACAAGTTGTTGTTTGGCAGTACTTTCAGTCAAAAGAAGGCCATTCAAGTCCAGCTACATGTTCAATCTGTTCAATGCTGATTGGTCTGGTGGTGGCGAGGACCCTAAACTATACACAACATGGCCGCTGTTACAACATCTGGTCTGAAACATCTGAAAGAATACGAGTTGTGCACGAAGGAATCTCCAGACAGCAGCCAGAATGCAGCAACTTCAGGTACAGCAAAGGAAGGACAGTCACAGCTAAAAACTGGTGTTAACCAGACAGTGCCTCTCCTGGGCTGTCAGCTGTTCTCTCAGAGTCTCCCTACAGCGGGAGCAGAGAGACCGAACGGCCGGCTGCTGCTCGTTAGCTAACGTTAGCTTTCTAATTTCACCCCCCCCCACAACATGCCTTCATCATACACTGGTTAGAGACTCATCTGGCGATAGCAATGTGCTTTCCTACGATGTGAAAAGAGCGTGTGGATTGAACATTAAAGTGGCCATATTATGCTCATTTTCAGGCTCATAAGTGTATTTTGAGGTTGTACCAGAATAGGTTTATCTATCTCCATACAGCAGCCAAAATGCAGCAGGACAGTCACTGTTTACTTCATTCATGTGTTTACTGTGTTCATGGACTGAGGATGGGAGGAGGAGTCAGCACAATCTCAACCAGTGGATTCAGGATTCAGACCAACCCCAAAAATCTGGATTCGGTGCATCTCTAGATTTGTTTGAGGAAATATGATCACATTGAACAGTTTTGTTAAACCAGCGGTGTCAATCTCAATGTCACTAAGGGCCACACTGGAAATGATGATCACAATAAGGGCCAGACATGTTGAGTTTATTGACATGCTTTTATTTAACAAAAAAAAAGTAAATTAACTTTGTATTACTGCATGTCTCATACATAGCTTTCTCCCATACAGTCTGGTCGACATAAAACCCTAAAAAAGTCAGTAAAAAAGTTTCTTAGCCTTCGTAGAATTTAGCAAGTCATGAAAAACAAACATTACATTTTTAAAAGCAGCCGACTCACAGCAACCTATATTCACAGCTTTCTGCGGGGAGTCTCAAAGTCAACAAATCTGTCAAATTCTGCACGGCAGTGTCGCATAATTACAGTATGAAAAACAGTTTCCTGATTTTTTTGGTGTGGTGTACGACTAGTCCGGCCAAAATCTGCTGTGAACCTAAATTGAAATGCGGGCCGGATCAAAATTTGCAAGGGGCCGGATTTGGCCCCCGGGCCTTGAGTTTGACACATGTGTGTGAGACCAGACATCACAGCAGATGGAATAACTTCCGTTACCTCAGTCTGGACTTTGTGAGCCGTCTCCTCGGCTCGTCTCAGTTGGACCTTCAGTACGCTGACCTCCGAGCTGCAGACCGGCGTGGAGTCTGGGTCCTCCGCGGGTCGGCCCGGGTGCTCCCCGTCTCCGGACCGAGACAGAGTGATGTAAGAGTCCGCCTTCACCTGCTCGCGCTCGGTGTCAGTGACCGCCAGGTACACGTCATCACACCTGTCAGAGAGGGCGTCTGTTTATGGTTAGTCTCGCATCGCCGGACCTTCCTCCACAGCGCTGTGGAGGAGGAAGGTCGTTTTGGCGTCTCTTGTATTTCTTCCACGAGCTGCGAGCGAATGTGTCGAGCCGGGCAGGAAGGCCACAGAGCAGCTGGATACTTTACAAAAAAAAAGACATTTCAAAATAAAACACCTAATAGGTTTATGGTGATTTTGGCTTTCTTCACTTCTCAGCTGGTCTACAGCAGGACACACACACACACACACACAAAAAAAAAAAAAAAAAAAAAAAAAAAAAAAAAAAAAACCCCCCCCCCACCTTTTATAAATTTTTTTTTTTTCAAAAAAAAAAAAAAAAAAAAACGCCCCCAAATATTACAGATGCAGTACAATACAAGACACAACTCATGGACCAGTGGCACGCAGCAGATTTTCACAATATCACTTACACGCACAAAACTCACTTCTTAAGAGTATAAGTAGCACAAAACTCACTTCTTAAGAGTATAAGTAGCATAATACTCGGTTCTTAAGGGTATAAGTAGCAGCGCCATATGTGGCGGCTGCCAATAATAGTAGATATGGCGCAGTATTTGCAAGCTGTTTAGCCTCTTTTTGGCCATTCCAAGTTGTTGCAGCCCTCTTACTACCAACCTGTGTGTGTTTCCTAGGCTACCAAATATAAAAACCAGTAATGTGCACCTATAGCCCAGCTCTGAGATGGTGTTTAGGAGCGGTTGGTATTTAACTACCTTGGTGTAGAAAGACTCCTCCATGCTGGAATCAAAGCTGCAGCCTACCTCCAAAATATGCACCTCCCTGGACTCCTCACACACCACCAGACACACACACACACACACACACACACACACACACACACACACACACACACACACACACACACACACACACACACACACACACACACACACACACACACACACACACACAATCTGGTATGAATCTACGCTTCCCGGCTAATCGTGGCGTTCCAGCGTGCGGTGTGTTCCCAGCGTCAGTCGTGCAACAGAAAACTCAATTGGACAGATAGTCTAGCTAGCTGTCTGGATTTACCCTGCAGAGCTCTGAGGAGCAGTTAACCATAGTCCTCCCAAATCCACCGGAGGTTAGAACCCCGACACAGAGACAGAGGAAGGGGACGGACATCCGGCGGTATTACTAAGTTTATGGTTATTATAGACACATAAATACAAACAGACCGGTGAAGATTGTGACCACTCACGTGTCTCGTTGCTGCTTCAGATCTGTGTTGTCGCTGCGTTCATCTGTCAGAGAGACAAACTTCAGCTTAACACACACACACACACACACACATTTCATAGCAGATACTCATCATATATCACATGTAAACTGATTTAAATGTGTAACGATGACTACCCGGTTGAGATAACACAGAAAACAATGACTTTAGTTTTTTATGTTGGACAATTTGTGACTTTTAAATAAAAATTCTGCGACGTAATTTTAATAGTTTGGAAGTTTTTACTTCAACCTACAAATTCATAGTTTGGACTTGGATAAAACTGTATGCAGGGTTCAAAATGAACTTTTTCATCCACCAGACAAATGGCTATTCAATGTTCAAATTTCACCAGCCACTCAATACCATTGTTTTTTTGGCTGGTGAGTGTAGCAGATCTAACAGCCACTTGCCTATTTTACCAGTGTTTGGCTGGTAGATGGTGCTAATATGGAACCCTGACCGTATGTAATAAATTTACTGTTAAAAAAAAAAAAAAAGTACAGCTCTGTGGAGGAGGGTCTGTCTAGTCCTCACAGCATACCAGGATGGGAGAACAACGTGCTCTGATTTATTGGCATTTCTTTAAACCAATCAGAATCATCGTGGGCGGGGCTAAGCTCCAGACGGAGCCACGGTGCCTCTACTAAATAGTCTCGTGAAGGAACTTGTTTTGGTGGAACATGTGTATGTTCAAAAGTAGTTTTAGTCGTGCAACAGAAAACTCAGATTGGACAGATAGTCTAGCTAGCTGTTAGACAGACAGACAGACAGACAGACAGACAGACAGTCTAGCTAGCTGTCTGGATTTACCCTGCAGAGATCTAAGGAGCAGTTAACCATAGTCCTCAGAAATCCACCGGAGGTTAGAACGCCAACACAGAGACAGAAAAGGGGGGGGGGGGGGGGGGAAAGGGGGGAAAGGGGGGAAAGAGGGGGAAGAGGGACATCCAGCGGCAACGGAGCAATCCCGGGAGTTTTAGTGTTAGGACGTTTTCACACCTGTAGTTCGTTTGCTTTGGTCCGAATCAGTTGGTGAGTCAGTAAACTTGGAGCGATTTGCCCTCGTCGGTTTGGTTTGGTTTCACACCTGGAAAAATCCAAGCGTACCAAAATGCGTCATTACAAATCAGGCAAGAACGTCAAGCCCTCTTATTGGTTGGATATGTCTGGGGGAGGGAGCAAGAAAGTAAATACAGGAAGAAGGTCCCGACTCCTCCTTCGCGCTGCTCTGCCGGCATCTGTCTCTAATTTTAGCGGCAGCTGGTTTGACCACGGAGATACGAGTGACGGACGGCGAGCTTGACTGCAGTTTACTGCTCTGCTGCATCTCCGATTTCTAAACACACCTGACTACAGGAGACATCAGCTTAGACTGCTGAACACACCTGACTACAGGAGACATCAGCTCAGACTGCTGAACACACCTGACTACAGGAGACACTAGCTCAGACTGCTGAACACACCTGACTACAGGAGACACTAGCTCAGACTGCTGAACACACCTGACTACAGGAGACACTAGCTCAGACTGCTGAACACACCTGACTACAGGAGACACTAGCTCAGACTGCTACACAGGAACATCAGCTCAGACTGCTGAACACACCTGACTACAGGAGACACTAGCTCAGACTGCTGAACACACCTGACTACAGGAGACACTAGCTCAGACTGCTGAACACACCTGACTACAGGAGACACTAGCTCAGACTGCTGAACACACCTGACTACAGGAGACACTAGCTCAGACTGCTGAACACACCTGACTACAGGAGACACTAGTTCAGACTGCTGAACACACCTGACTACAGGAGACACTAGCTCAGACTGCTGAACACACCTGACTACAGGAGACATCAGCTCAGACTGCTGAACACACCTGACTACAGGAGACATCAGCTCAGACTGCTGAACACACCTGACTACAGGAGACATCAGCTCAGACTGCTGAACACACCTGACTACAGGAGACACTAGCTCAGACTGCTGAACACACCTGACTACAGGAGACACTAGCTCAGACTGCTGAACACAGCTGACTACAGGAGACACCAGCTCAGACTGCTGAACACACCTGACTACAGGAGACACTAGCTCAGACTGCTAACACACCTGACTACAGAGACACTAGTTCAGACTGCTGAACACACCTGACTACAGGAGACACTAGCTCAGACTGCTGAACACACCTGACTACAGGAGACACTAGCTCAGACTGCTGAACACACCTGACTACAGGAGACACTAGCTCAGACTGCTGAACACACCTGACTACAGGAGACATCAGCTCAGACTGCTGAACACACCTGACTACAGGAGACACTAGCTCAGACTGCTGAACACACCTGACTACAGGAGACACTAGCTCAGACTGCTGAACACACCTGACTACAGGAGACACTAGCTCAGACTGCTGAACACACCTGACTACAGGAGACACTAGCTCAGACTGCTGAACACAGCTGACTACAGGAGACACTAGCTCAGACTGCTGAACACAGCTGACTACAGGAGACATCAGACTGGAGGAGTTTGTATAGTTGGTGCGGTTCGAGTATGGATCACGTTCTCACCACAAACGAACCGCTCCAGCGTTGGATTGAAAGCGTACCGAGACCCCTTCTTTCGTCTCGGTGCGCTTGTTTGGTCCGCTTTTGGTGTGCACCTGAGTTTGATTGCCGCGTTCTCACCTGCCCTGACGAACCGCACCAGCGGGGCAAACAAACTCTAGTTTGATTCAACCGAACTAAAGGCTGTCGGTGTGAAAAAACCCTTAGTTTACTGTAATATATTCCTGCAGCGGACTGACCTGTGTCTGTGTCGTGTGTCTTCTCGCCGATCTCGGCTCTCAGCGCGCTGATCTCCAGCTCGTACTGCGGCGCCGCGGCGTGCAGCCTCTGCAGCTCGGCCCGCAGCCGACACAGCTCCTCCTGCAGAGAGGCGATGTCGTTCTCCCGCTCGGCCGCCGCATCCTCAGCCTCGGCCTGCAGCAGCAGCACCTCCTCCTGGGCCGCACGCAGGTCCTCGCTCACCTCCTGCAGCTCGCTCTCCTTCTCCTCCTCCAGACCGTCCATCTCCTCCTGCAGCGACCGCAGGGCCGCTGCATTCATTCAAACAACAACAAGCTAAGTTACCCAAATAACTGCAAAGTCATGTTTCTGTGTCTAACAACAATCTCTGAAACTGGTCCAGTATTAAACCAGAACCAAGCTGTAATGGAACCCTACAGGACTAATGTTCAGCAGCAGTTAGAGTCCACTAAAAGTTCTGTTGTTGCTGCTGACAGACTCAGATTATTATTCTAAGTGTCTGACAATATTATGGAAAGGATCTCTACAGAGATAGACCTTTACAACCTCTTTGAGACCTTTCTGTTTAACCAGAAACAGCTCTGAAGTCACTAGCGCTAAACCCACCAGACTCCATTTAAAAAAACAGTACTTTTAGCGTGTATAGAGCCAACATATTTCCACATGTAAATCAGTAAACTATGTGTTTATTTCAACCAAAACTAGAGTTGTGATGGTTGGAAAAGTGGAAAGATGACCCAAAACGGCTTGAAGTGTGTTTTACGATGCTAAAATTACTGTTTATTTACATGTTTTTTAGGTTTATTTTATTGTTATTTCTTTAACAGAAAGGTTGACCTCATTAGAAATCCTTTCCATAATGTTGTCAGGTTATTCAATTAAAAATTCAAGTTTTAAAAATACATTCAGGTTTTTCAAATACAACAAGTGGAGAAGTTTTACCGTTGACGTTTCTAGCAGAAGCATAAAACCACAGCAGAGGTTTTCTTCCAAAACTGTTAAAGACCTACTTATGTCTGTCTGTCTGTCTGTCTTTAAGACAAGACGGTGTATCATCTGCATGGAAACAACTCTCTGTACTTTGTACTGTTCTAACTTCACACTTTTCAGGCTTTTTGTAGCTGGATGTGTCTTTGGTCTGAATCTTTGCTTTAAAAATAGTTCAGTGGCTGTTAGAATCCAACCACGTGGGTCTGTGTGTGTTGTCGGATGTGAAGTGTGTGTCTGTTTTTGGGTGTGAAGTGTGTGTGTTTTCGGGTGTGAAGTGTGCGTCACCTTGCAGTTTCTGGATCTGTCTGGTGAAGCTCTCGGCCTGATGAGCGCTCGCCAGCCGCTCGTCCTCCAACAGACCTGAGATCAGAGACAGAGGATGGAGATCATATGCTCTAATAACAACATTATCTTTAATATCTTTACGTTTCGGACCTTGCATCTCCAGGAAACTGTCTTCGTGTCTCTGGGAAACCTCTCTGGTCTCGTCCAGCTGCAGCAATAGCTGCAACACCTGAGCTCTCAGATACTCTTCCTCCCTCTCTTCCTCTTCCTCCCTCTCTTCCTCTTTCTCCGGGGACTCCGTCTCTTTGGCCGGCAGAGTTTCTGCCAACGTGATCGGCTTCTGCAGCTTCAGCTCGCACAGCTCGTCTTCCTCGGACAGAGAGGAGAGATCAACGTCAGCTGCAGAGTTTTTAATTCATATTTTTATCAAACCAGGTTTAAAAAGGTCCCATGGCATGAAAATTTCACTTTATGAGATTTTTTAACATTGATATGCGTTCCCCCAGCCTGCCTATGGTCCCCCAGTGGCTAGAAATGGTGATAGGTGTAAACCGAGCCCTGGGTATCCTGCTCTGCCTTTGAGAAAATGAAAGCTCAGATGGGCCAATCAGGCATCTTCTCCTTATGAGGTCATAAGGGGAAAGGTTACTTCCCCTTTCTCTGCTTTGCCCGCCCAGAGAATTTGGCCCAGCCATGAGAGAGAGACATCATGGCTTTCAAACGAGCAAAGTGGCAGTTGGTCAAGGCCACACCCCCCCCCCTTCAGATACAGTATTAGGGGACCACTAAGGTCTATATAAAAGAGACTTCAGATACAGTATTAGGGGACCACTAAGGTCTATATAAAAGAGACTTCAGATACAGTATTAGGGGACCACTAAGGTCTATATAAAAGAGACTTCAGATACAGTATTAGGGGACCACTATGGTCTATATAAAAGAGACTTCAGATACAGTATTAGGGGACCACTATGACTTCAGATACAGTATTAGGGGACCACTAAGGCCTATATAAAAGAGACTTCAGATACAGTATTAGGGACCACTAAGGCCTATATAAAAGAGACTTCAGATACAGTATTAGGGGACCACTAAGGCCTATATAAAAGAGACTTCAGATACAGTATTAGGGGACCACTAAGGCCTATATAAAAGCATCCAAAAAGCAGCAGGTCATGGGACCTTTAAGATTTTACATTTAACCAAGCTACTGAACGGGCCATTCTGTTTTGCTTTTTTAATGTTAAGGTCAATTTATGCTTCTGCTTTAAATCCTACGGTGTAGTTTACATTACATTACATGTCATTTAGCTGGCGCTTTTATCCAAAGCGACTTACAATTGCTATATGTCAGAGGTCGCACGCCTCTGGAGCAACTAGGGGTTAAGTGTCTTGCTCAGGGACACATTGGTTGATGTATCACACTGGGAATCGAACCCGGATATCCCGCACCAAAGGCACGTGTCATAGCCACTGCGCCATCACCACCCACATGTAGTGTACCTACGTACGTATCGATTTAAAGCAGGAGCATACATTGAACAGATGATTCTGCATGTAAACATACACTGACCGGACGAATCCAGGACTTCCTCGATGACGGGTGGCAGCCGCAGGCCGTCCATGTTTCCAGCTGACAGACAGACAGACGCTGCAGACTGATGATCAGAGGCTGAAGGAGCCCAGGAAGAGTCCTTACGCTCCGGGGAGTTTGAGCCACTGCAGCCCCTTCATCTTCAACTCAGAGACAACTGATTGAAAAAAAAAAAAAAAAAAAAAAGGAAGGAAGAGGAAGGAGAGGAAGAGGAGAGGAGAGAGAAAGGGGGGGAGAGAGAGGGGAGGGGAGGGGGGAGGGGGGAAGGGGGGGGGAAGGAGGGGGGGGGGAGAAAAAGAGTGTGCAGGCGAGCAGGAGGAGAGGAAAAGAGAGGGGGGGGGGGGAGGGGAGGGGGGGAGGGGGGGGGGGGGGGGGGGGGGGGGGGGGGGGGGGGGGGGGGGGGGGAGGGGGGAGGGGAGGGGGGGGGGGGAGGGGGGAGGGGAGAGGGGGGGGGGGGGGGGGGGGGGAGGGGGGAGGGGGGGGGGGGGGGGGGGGGGGGGGGGAGGGAGGAGGAGGAAGGGAGGGGGGGGGGGGGTGTAAAGTACCAGAACTTTATATGCTGACACATTCGACACAGATTTATAACCCGAGCCCATCGCTCTCAAACAATCTTAACAATCTTTTTAGAAGTCAGTGCTGGGAATGACATCACACCTGAGGAGGAAGGGTTTCCATTTAACAAGTCCTGTTATGTTATTAAACCCCCAACGTAGCACAAGAAGACTTCATATTCCACTACCGTATAATCTCAGATGCTTAATAGATCTGGAGCTGCACGATATTAGGGAAATATCTCAGGCATAACATTTGTTTTATTATTTTATTTTAAATTTAGTTTGGTTCTGGTTGGTTGTCAGTTGAGGTCATGGGTTGGTAGGGAATTTATTTTATGTTTTATTTATTTCCCAGTGGATCCTCAAAAACACCCCAACAAGTCTGATCTCTGTTACCTAGGGTTGGGTACCGAATCCACTATGGAACCTGGACCTGATCGGACCGGATTAGAACGCAAAATTTCAGTTCCAGTGTCACTGCCCGATGTGAGTCGCGCATGCGTCACTTTGCGACAAGTAGCCGACAAGATGCTAACGGCTTTTTGAGCTAATGTTAGCAATCTAACAATCATAGATAGCTACAACATTTTTGAAATGATTACCATCTTCTGTTATTGTATGTAAAGAGAAAAGTTATTATTTTATGGATTTCACAGATTTCAGTAAGACACGTTACCATAAACCGTTTAAATCTGAGCATGCTCGACTCACATCGTGCAGTGACACCACTTAATGTGCCGACTGAAATATTTTCCCTCTGTGGCTCCGAAACGGACATAAAAATATCCCCCTCTCTCTGTAGTCTACTGTTAGCTAGCTCCTCTCTCTGTAGTCTACCGTCAGCTAGCTACTCTCTCTGTAGTCTACGGTTAGCTAGCTCCTCTCTCTGTAGTCTACCGTTAGCTAGCTCCTCTCTCTGTAGTTTACCGTTAGCTAGCTCCTCTCTCTGTAGTCTACCGTTAGCTAGCTCCTCTCTCTGTAGTCTACCGTCAGCTAGCTACTCTCTCTGTAGTCTACCGTTAGCTAGCTCCTCTCTCTGTAGTCTACCGTTAGCTAGCTTCTCTCTCTGTAGTCTACCGTTAGCTAGCTCCTCTCTCTGTAGTCTACCGTTAGCCAGAGCTGCCAACTTTTCCAAAAACCTTGGAGTGAGATTTGGTGGGGCGAACCCAAATTTTGCTGCGTACAAAGCAAATTTCTTTGGCTCATTCAGCATCATTACTGTCAGGGTTTAAATTGTGATTTGTTATGTGGCGGGGGTGGGGGTCCGGGGGTATGCCCCCCCGGGAGATTTAAAAAAAAAAAAACTTTCTGGAGAGTTTTGTGCAAAGAAATGGAGAAATCGAGTCTTACATGATATGTGCAAAACTGCAAACTTTGCATTGTTGTAGTATCATCAGGTATTAGGGCATTTAGCATTTACATTGCTGTCAATCAGTCATCACTTGATTACACATTATATTACCTTGTTATTGAAGTGACCCATACAATGTGCCACATGAAGAGACGGCATATGACCGTAGCAACAGCTCAGAAGATTTGGGTCTGTGGTGACCAGGTCCACCTCACACAAACACTTCTTCCACCCCACAAACCACCCCCCCACCACCCCCCCCCCCCCCACCCCACACCACCCCACCCACCCACCCACACACACACACACACACACACACACACACACACACACACACACACACACACACACACACACACACACACACACACACACACACACACCCCCCCCCCCCCCCCCCCCCCCCCCCCCACACACACACACACACACACACACACACACACACACACACACACACACACACACACACACACACACACACACACACACACACACACACACACACACACACACACACACACAAGTGGTTCTCAGTGTAGGCACCAGGGACCCAAAGTTAAATTAACATTGGTCTACCAAAGGGATCTACTAGGACCACTGGAATTCTAAAGAATGAGAACCACTGATTTACATACATTCTAATCCTTTCAAACTAAATAAATAGAAATAACAATTTTTTGGACACCAGGGGGACTGGTGGCCAAAGACCAAATCTCATTAGATTAGGCAGTGAGGGAAATTCATTCTTCAATCAAGGTCTTTCCCCACCACAAGGTCCAGCAGAAAATAGACTGAAAAATATCAACAGCAAGACAAAAGACACAGCATGGCTCATTTTGTGCATGTATTATAGCACAGCCTTTCTCAAACTTTTCTTGTGCCAAGGCCCAGTAATGTTTGGCCCTCATCCTCTGTGCCCATGCGTCCATTTTATTAAACATTTAATGAATTATTTACAGTTACATTTAGAGATGCACAGAGGTTAGAGATGCACAATAGTTACCCAGAGTTTCCCAGTATTCCCCCCTCCGGTGAGCTGGCACAAACATCTGGACCAGTCACAGCTGCATGGCCTGGAAACCAAATGGAATAGGTTCTGTTTCCAGATTTTGTGAGGAGACATATAATTTTGAGCATTAAACACTGGATTTTTATGCACCTATTTCTACCCTTCTTTTACATCAATTTATGCTGGAAACAATTGAAAATATAGAAAAATAAGGCCCTCAGGCATTCTGTATTACTTTCAACTATTCTCTAGTCTAGTAGATCAACTTTATCTAATTTAACGTCATCTCTCTGAGTCAGCAATTTACTCTTCCCTCCCCCACTTATTCATGTGAATCATACATTAATTCATTTTAATTAATTTATAAACCCCTGGACTTCAATAGCTCAGATGTGTTACATCAGATTTCTGCTCGTTTACAACTTTGTGCACATTCAAAATATAACTCCTCACATCTGTGTTCTCCGAGATTTGGAGAGTTGCAATATAGTCTGCTGTGCGTGTTATTGCTCCGCTGATATGGTAGTATCTTATTCAGACCGTTTGACAGACACAGAGGCCCATTTGGGTCTCTGGTCTCTGACGAAGTTTAGAGGTGGCTGTACGCTGCTCTTCATCAGAGGTAGAGCACTGATGCAACGCGTCACTGCCCACAGCAGAGCGAGTCCACTAAAATAAACTGAAGTTGCTACACCGCGCTGCTCACCTCTATTTTTACAGAGAGAGTGGACACAAAGCGACGGACGGGTCTGTAATACTCAAAGCATACCTGAAGCCGAGGGAATGCGCTTGGGATGGCTCGTGAATAAATGTTCTCACATTTGCGACATTTCAAAAATTCCAGACAGGGAGCGCTTCTGAACCCTCTCACCGTCTCTGAAAGCATAACTAGTCGATCACGAGCGGCTCAACAGGTAGATCTATAGGTGAACTCATCTTTCAGGCATTTGACCGACTGGGTTGCAAAAATGTTTTCCCACTATGGCCACGCCAAGACCCGCCCTTCAATAGCATTCACACACTACTATTGGCCAGGCGTCCATGCTGGTCCTATCCCCTGACCAATCAGCTATCCTAAACCCAACCAATCGAGCTGCTTTGTAGGGCGGGTCTTGGCGTGGCCATAGTGGGATTCGTAATTTTCATTTTGCGACCGGGTTGACACTTCAGCGTCAGAAATCGGGGGTGTGGCGTGTGAGCGTGTGAAATCAATCAAATGCGTGTGTCTCACGGCCAATGCGTGATTGTTGGTAGCTCTGCGTTAGCTAGCTCCTCTCTCTGTAGTCTACCGTCAGCTAGCTCCACTCTCTGTAGTCTACCGTTAGCTAGCTCCTCTCTCTGTAGTCTACCGTTAGCTAGCTCCTCTCTCTGTAGTCTACCGTTAGCTAGCTTCTCTCTCTGTAGTCTACCGTTAGCTAGCTTCTCTCTCTGTAGTCTACCGTTAGCTAGCTTCTCTCTCTGTAGTCTACCGTCAACTAGCTACTCTCTCTGTAGTCTACCGTCAGCTAGCTCCTCTCTCTGTAGTCTACCGTCAGCTAGCTACTCTCTCTGTAGTCTACGGTTAGCTAGCTCCTCTCTCTGTAGTCTACCGTCAGCTAGCTTCTCTCTCTGTAGTCTACCGTCAGCTAGCTCCTCTCTCTGTAGTCTACCGTCAGCTAGCTCCTCTCTCTGTAGTCTACCGTCAGCTAGCTCCTCTCTCTGTAGTCTACCGTCAGCTAGCTCCTCTCTCTGTAGTCTACCGTCAGCTAGCTACTCTCTCTGTAGTCTACCGTCAGCTAGCTACTCTCTCTGTAGTCTACCGTCAGCTAGCTTCTCTCTCTGTAGTCTACCGTTAGCTAGCTCCTCTCTCTGTAGTCTACCGTTAGCTAGCTCCTCTCTCTGTAGTCTACCGTCAGCTAGCTCCTCTCTCTGTAGTCTACCGTTAGCTAGCTCCTCTCTCTGTAGTCTCTGCAGTCTACCGTTAGCTAGCTCCTCTCTCTGTAGTCTACCGTTAGCTAGCTCCTCTCTCTGTAGTCTACCGTCAGCTAGCTCCTCTCTCTGTAGTCTACCGTTGGCTAGCTACTCTCTCTGCAGTCTACCGTTAGCTACTGTCACATTATTGGCCCCCGCAGCGGGACACACATATTTTGTGTACGACACAAATAAGACAGAAGTGCTAATAATTGTATGTTACTACAGCTTTCACTGCTGTTGATGCACGTAGCAGCCATGTTAGAACATTAGTTAGAGAGTAAGATCCTTTTAGTTTAACATGAAAGAGCTCTGAAATCCCCATCACCAAACTACACCAGACTCCATGTAAATAATCAGGACTTTTAACGTGTATAGAGCCAGCATATCTCCACCAGACTCCATGTAAATAATCAGGACTTTTAACGTGTATAGAGCCAGCATATCTCCACCAGACTCCATGTAAATAATCAGGACTTTTAGCGTGTATAGAGCCAGTATATCTCCACATGTAAATGGGTGAATTAAGGGTTTATTTCAACCAAACCAGAGTGGTGATTGTTGGAACAGTGGAAAGATGAACGAAGACGGCTTTTGGTAGTTTTATTTAGTTTCTGTCCACTTTGAATGAAGTGTGTTTTACGATGATAAAAGTCCTGATTATTTACATGGAGTCTGGTGGAGTTTGGTGATGGTGATTTCGGGGCTGTTTCATGTTAAACTAAAAAGATCTTACTCTTTAACTAAAAGGTCTATCTCTGTAGGGATCCATCCCATAATGTTGTCAGACACTTAGAATAATAATCTGAGTCTGTCAGCAACAACAACAGAACTTTTAGTGACTCTAACTGCTGCTGAACATTAGTCCTGTAGGGTTACATTACAGCTCGGTTCTGGTTTAATACTGGACCAGTTTCACAGATTGTTGTTCCATCAGACACTCAGACACACACACACATGGAGACAGAGAGTCCAGATTGAAAAACAAAGACATAACCTTGGACATTTTTCTGAAAATGTTCTGACAACGATTAATCAATTCATCCAAAAAATACCCGGCAGATTATACGATGATGACAATAATCATGAGTTGCAGCCCTGTGTCACGGTGAACTGTCCCTTTAAGATGTGACAGGCTATCCTAGCGTCTCTCGTCCCTCTCAATGACCTTCCTGTGTGTTCGTCCTCTGGTATGAAATGCTCTCTGTGTTTTCATACGACAGACGCTCCGCATATACAAAGAGGGAAGAAAGTAAATTACCTGGTGCAGAGATGGAGATGGAGCTCTGCGTTCGCTGCTCGCTGGTATCTCTCCTCAGCTGCTGTGATGCAGAGACACGTCACGTTAAACACACACACACACACACACACAGGCAGAGAGACACACACACACACACACACACACACACACACACACAGGCAGAGAGACACACACACACACACACACACAGGCAGAGAGACACACACACACACACACACACACACAGGCCGACACACGCGCACGCAGGCACGCACGCACACACACACACAGAGGCAGACAGAGAGACACACACACACACACACACACACAGGCGCACACACGCACGCAGGCATGCACGCACACACACACACACACACACACAACAGGCAGAGAGACACACACACACACACACAAGGCAGAGAGACACACACACACACACACACACAAAGGCAGAGAGACACACACACATACACACACACAGGCAGAGACACACACACACACACACACACACACACACACACACACACACACACACACACACACACACACAAAAAAAAAACAAAAACACAAAACAACACACACACACCTTTAACATCATCTGAGATCAGTTCCTCTTAAAGAGACAGTACAGGCTGCCGACCACATCACCTCCGCAGTTTATTTCCCTGTTTTCCTATCGGGACACTCGCGGTACCCGGCCTGGGTTTGTGTTGCCTAGCAACCCCTCAGAAGTGAGAGAGACCTGATGATGGGAGTTTGCTGCATTTCCATTTTTAGTTTTTAGCAGAAATACTCATTTGGGCCAAAACGCTGAAAAAGAGGATGTGATGTTCTGTAAACTGCTCTTAATAATGTTAATCATTTACATGTATTTTTAATTATTAGATTTTTTTTATATTTTTAATTGATTGTTAATTGTTTTTAATTTGTACAGTTTTTTTTTATTAATTTTTAATTAGATTTTGATTAGTTTCTAATTAATATTTAATAAATTGTATATTTCTAATTTATTTCTAACATTTATTTTATTATTTTATTTTAATTTTAACATTGAATTTATTTTAATCACTTTCATTTATTCTAAATTTGTAATTCAAATGTATATATTAGATTTAAATATTTTTTTAAATACATTAATGATTTAACTGATTAAATATATATATAAAAAATAAATACAATTTTTTTAAATATATATATAAAAATAATATATATATTATTTAAAAATATATATATATTTTTAAAAATTGTATTTACTATCGACATTATTATAAATATTTAAATTATAATTTGTAATAATTATCTTTCAGTTTCTTCAGTAAACTGACTGTTAAAGTCTCGTGTTTGTGGCGCCATCTGGTGGAGAGTTCCCGCCTCACAACTGCTTCCGGAAAAGCACGAATCTTTCCGATCGGACCCGAAGATTGAACCATAGAACCTAAATGCACATTATTACTATCTCTTCTTATTTTAGCTGGGTATCCGATGAATAAATAAATAAATAAAAATAAAAACACGCTTTATTTTCAGTATTATTCCCTTTTCATGTAATTGTTTTTAATTATTTGTTACATTTTTAATTTATTTGCACATATTTTTATTTAATTTTGAAAAAAACTTGTAATTATTTCCAATACTTGTATAAATTATTTTAAAAAAACCTTTTTAGTCTATGGTGCCAACATTTAGAAAATTTGAATATATTTGACAAATGAAAGTAAATTTGAAAACGTTTTTTTTTCTTTTTTTTCCCCTTTATTAAACAAACTTTATTGACAGTTGACAATAGCCGGCACAGTTACATGTGTGATCCATGTTCAGAGCACAGCGGCTGTTTGGGGGACTAAAGGTTAGATATTCCTTTTCTAAAATAAAAATTAATCTAACAGCTAAACGCTAGCTTAGCTTGGTATGCTAACGTATGTACGTCATGTAACGTTAGCTTCAGAGCAACGCGTTGAGGTCATAGATATATATCATATGCTATGGGTTAGCTAACCTTTATTAATCTTTTAGCTATAAGCTAATGTTATCATTTAAACCGGAACCGACCGTTAACTGTGAATCTATATACGGTACCGACCGTTAACTGACAGAACTGCTAACGTTAGCGTTATTATATTATATTATAAAAGACGAGAAGAAGCTTCTACGTATCTCGGGTTGAGGTTAGAAGGGATACAGCTACGGTGACTACAGTTAAGTTTGGGCACCAAAAGGACTATTTAAGTTCAAGGAAAATATCGTAATGTGGGTTAAAACACTCCCGAGGAAAGAACACGCGTTTCCTGGGTGAAAGTATTAAAATATATTATTATATTAGCCTAGATTTTTGCGAAATTTATTAGCGTAACTTCCGGCCGTAGCTGTATCCCTTCAAGCCACAACCCTCGCCGAGTGAAACGGTCATTTCTGACATGAAGCGTTAATAAAGGTAACTTATCGTGGTAATAAATATGATATAAACGTACCGGAGAGCAGAGGAACCTCTCAGCAACAGTTCGGCGGGGTTCATGTCGATGTCACGCGGGTTTTAGGCAACATAAACACTGCTTATTCCCATCAGGTGCAGGGGAATTTCATTACAATACAGGTCTTCTTCTTCAGGGTTTTACGGCAGTTTTGCATCCCATACGGTGCATTACTGCCTCCTACTGGACCCTTCTCTTCACACTGACTGCAGCACAGTACTAACTATATAATACTTAAGTTAAAGTACTTCAACTAACAATATAATATCAAGTACTATTACTTTGATAAAGTTTTACTTAAGAACAAGTAAAATTCCCGGCATAAAAATCTACTAAGTTAAGGTTAAAAGTAGTTAATTTAAAATGTACTGAGAGTAAAAGTTACTTAGTTACTTTTTAACAGCGGGGTAGATATACTTTTTATATTTATACCGATTTTAATATCTTATATTTATTTAATTAAATCAGTCTTGTGTGATTTAAGGGCACAGAGACTTTAAAGTTTTTAAAAAAGCAACGAAACCATTTTGATGAGTTTGTTGTTGTTGACATATTTTGCCAAAACGTTAGTGACCTTTTTCTTTTCCTTATTTTTTTGTGTGCCTGTGTGTGTCTCTGTGTGTGTGTGTGTGTGTGTGTGTCTGCGTGTCTCTGCGTCTGTGTGTGTGAGAGTCTGTTTGTGTGTGTGTGTGTCTGTATGTGTGTCTCTGCGTGTGTGTGTGTGTGTCTATGTGTCTCTCTGTGTGTGTCTATGTGTGTGTCTGTCTATATGTGTGTGTGTCTAATGGTGATTTTACTGTAAATAAATGTGTTTGTGTGTGTCTGTCTGTGTGTCTCTGCGTGTGTGTGTGTCATTGTGTCTCTGTGTGTGTGTGCGTCTGTATGTGTGTCTCTGTGTGTGTGTCTATCTGTCTATATGTGTGTGTGTCTAATGGTGATTTTACTGTAAATAAATGTGTTTGTGTTGCAGGAGGACGCGTGGCGTTAGAGATGTTGTTGCTCAGGTGCATTGTGGGAGATCTGCGTGTAGCAGGGCGACTCCTGAGAGCTTTTCCTCCCGTCTCGGCGCCCCCCAGACCTCCTCAGCTGGCCCAGCGGCGTTTCCTGTCTCGTGGCGGGAGTCCTTCGGCTTCCTCCGCCAGACTGAAGCTGCGGACGCGCCTGGCGGTGACGCTGCTGGTCGGCGGCGGGCTGCTGGCCGCGTGGCGCTACGTGTACGCCGAGAAGCAGCAGAAGCTGCGGCAGCAACGGGTGGAGCAGCTGCAGAAAGTGGCGCTCGGTCAGGGCGCCTTCAGCCTGCTGGACCACCACGGGTGCCGCCGCACCAAGGCCGACTTCCTGGGCAGCTGGGTGGGTCGCTGACGTTTGTTCTCATTAGGGGCGCAAAAGGGAGGACATTTTCCGGTTTATTTCCAGAAACTTTCCATTAGAGGTGTTGAAATTTATCAAATAATCGATGCATGGAATCGTGGACATGGACGATGCTGCATTGATAATCGGCCGGCTCATAATCAATTATTTCTGTTTATAATGTAATGTAGGCCTGACAACATTTCTGTTTACATATTCTGGTATGTTAACACATTCAGGAGGTGCCATGTGCTCAGTGCTGTATAGTTACATGTATCCAAGTTATTTAGTATCAGAGCTCTGCAGAATGTTTGGTTTTTGAAGCTTGAAAAGCTCTGAATTAAATATCCTGCACGGCTTTAATAGAAACATGGATTATATATCCTACATGGCTTTAATAGAAACATGGATTAAATATCCTACATGGCTTTAATAGAAACATGGATTAAATATCCTACATGGCTTTAATAGAAACATGGATTAAATATCCTACATGGCTTTAATAGAAACATGGATTAAATATCCTACATGGCTTTAATAGAAACATGGATTATATATCCTACATGGCTTTAATAGAAACATGGATTAAATATCCTACATGGCTTTAATAGAAACATGGATTAAATATCCTACATGGCTTTAATAGAAACATGGATTAAATATCCTACATGGCTTTAATAGAAACATGGATTAAATATCCTACATGGCTTTAATAGAAACATGGATTATATATCCTACATGACTTTAATAGAAACATGGATTATATATCCTACATGACTTTAATAGAAACATGGATTAAATATCCTACATGGCTTTAATAGAAACATGGATTAAATATCCTACATGGCTTTAATAGAAACATGGATTAAATATCCTACATGGCTTTAATAGAAACATGGATTATATATCCTACATGGCTTTAATAGAAACATGGATTAAATATCCTACATGGCTTTAATAGAAACATGGATTAAATATCCTACATGACTTTAATAGAAACATGGATTAAATATCCTACATGGCTTTAATAGAAACATGGATTTGACGCATCGTGATGCATCGAGATATCGAATCGCTGACATGATAATAATAATAATCGAATCAGGAGATCAGTGAAGATTCACACCTCTACTTTCAATGGAAAGTTTAGCTTGTCCCGTTCCTTTCGTGTCCCGTTTCCTAAACACGTAGCCTCGCGATAACACGCCACGTGGCCTTAGAAAGTGGCGTGTATGTTTGCGCTGTGACGTTGCAGACTGGCGTCCGCTGCATACAGCGTAGACATACACGCAGAAAGCTCAAAATGCGTCCAGATAACACGCCACGTGGCTTTAGGTTCTCTCGGACCGTAGAGTCTAGGGCTGCTCCTTCTTAGTGGATTAGTCGACTAATCGGTCGTTTTGGTCTTAGTCTACTTAGATCTCTTTAGTCCAGGGGTCACCAACTCGGTGCCCGCGGGCACCAGGTAGCCCCCCAGGACCACATGAGGAGCCCTCAGGCCTGTTCTAAAAATGAAAATTGAATATAGATATTATCCGTTTCCCACCTTGTTAAGTCATTGTTGATAATTATTGTGAGAAATCATTAACATCATCAGTGTCCTCACATAGATGAGCATCATTAATCATTAATAATCATATAGAACTATTATTAATCATTAATAATCATATATAACTATCATTAATCATTAATAATCATATATAACTATCATTAATCATTAATAATCATATATAACTAAAGGCTAACTGAGCAAATTTGTTATTTCAGAAGAGTGTATCAAACTGGTAGCCCTTCGTATGACTCCGTACCCAGGAAGTAGCTCTCAGTTTAGAAAAGGTTGGTGACCCCTGCTTTAGTCTCTGGTAAACACAAGAATTAAAGTGGTGCTTTAACATGACTCTATGTGGAGAAACTCAGATTTACAGATCTGTCAATTAAATCAACTAATGGATTAGTCGATACAGCTGAATGAGTGTTAGTCGTATTTCTTCAATCGAGCACAGCCCTAGTAGAGTCTGAAGAGTTTAACTTGATTAAATACCTGATTTTGTCCCCCCCCCCAGGTGCTGCTGTACTTCGGCTTCACGCACTGTCCCGACATCTGTCCCGAGGAGCTGGAGAAGCTGAGCGCCGTGGTGTCGGCGCTGGACGGGGACGCCTCTCTGGCGCCGGTGCAGCCCGTCTTCATCACCGTGGACCCGGAGCGGGACGACGTGGCCGCGCTGGCGCGCTACGTGGCCGACTTCCACCCGCGCCTGCTGGCGCTGACGGGCACGGCCGAGGAGGTGAAAGCCGCGGGGCGGGACTACCGCGTGTACGCCAGCGCGGGGCCCAGGGACGAGGACGGGGACTACATCGTGGACCACACGGTGCTGATCTACCTGGTCAGCCCCGACGGGCTCTTCCTGGACTACTACAACCGCACCAAGAGCCAGGACCAGATCACAGACAGCGTCAGGAAGCACATCCAGACCTACGTCACGCTCGGGACACAGTAACCACGGCGATCCACGGGCCTCCGCCACGGACCACTCCTTCCAGAAAAATGCTTTGAGTTTTTTTTGTGATCGTTGCGTGCAAAAATCCTTGATTGTGCGGCACGTTTTCTTAAAAAATGCTGATGGAATATGCGGGTTATTTATGCGAAATTGCAAAAACTGCAGTTTGTTAAAAAAGAGAAAAAAAAGCAATGTCCCCCTTGAATGGCTGTGATTGGTTGCGGGGCGCCCGGTGGAACATGTGGGTTACAGGCAGCGTCATTTCCACGCTTCCCATTGGCTGTAGAAGAGCGCCGAGGCCACGGACAGTCAGACTGTAAACTGTTGACGTTATTTAAACTCTCGGACCTTCCTCAGATTGTGCAGAAAATAAAGTTTGTTATATTAAACTCGACTTCTCGCAACTTTGACTCTGCCTTCTGATTTGCCGACAAGGCTTTAATATTCGGATTATAGAGAGGGGAAGTCCCGCCCCTTCCTGTGTCCATCACGGGACTTTAGTCCGGTTTAAATGTGTCCGGTGGCGAACACGGAGAGACTAATGTTCTGATCCTGTTTGAATTGAGCCATGAATTACACTCCTGATGTCTGTCAGTTTAAAAGTCTCCGTGTGTCGTAGGACGGTTTAGTTTAGGGTGAAACCGTTCAGTGACCTCTCTCTGTTCCCCAAACACCTCTCACCTGATGTCATCAGCTGGGAAGACAGATCTGTCTGTCGGTCTCTCCCTCTCTTAAAATCTCCAAATTTCCACTTATCTCTGTCTGCATTAGAAAGGACTTTGCTGCACAGTACAGAGGCTGATCTCACACATACACCAGCGGTTTGTTTTAACTCAAATATAGTCCAGGGTGGGACTTACACACAGGAAGGGGTGGGACTTACACACAGGAAGGGGCGGGACTTACACACAGGAAGGGGCGGGACTTTGCCTCTGTATACCAACATACTGGTTTGGTTTAGAAAAAGACGATGGTTAGCGTGTACGTCAGGGTTGACAGATCAGTCAGACAAAATACAAACATTTAATTTATCATTTATTTTTTCCCCATATATTCAATTTTTTTGTTTTTTTTATGAGCGTACAAATTTAACATGAAGAGTTTTGTTAAAAATTGTTGGCGGACAAAATACTTAACAGCATAATTCCTAATTGTATCTTCACACAGACAGACAGAGAGAGAGAGAGACAGACAGACAGAGAGAGACAGCCAGACAGACAGACAGACAGACAGACAGACAGACGGACAGACGGAGAGAGAGACAGACAGAGAGAGAGAGAGAGAGACACACATACAGACAGACAGATAATGACCGATGAAAGTAGAGAAGTGTCCTTTTTAAAAGACAGAGGGGGTCCAAACGTCCCCTCAGATGTCTTGGCTGTTACCCGACACCGGAGCAGAAGCTCGTGGCACATTTGTGCGACTCTCAGTGTGACAAACTCACAAAGGTTCAGGTTCAGGTGTTGAGGTCTTTGAATCTGTCGGTGGCTCTGTGAGTGCTGAGCAGCGTCAGTCCCATCGAGTCCACGCTCTCCTCCAGCCCGGCCACGCTGTCCACCTCCACCGTGTAGTCGTTGGCCTGAGAGACGCCAGAAACACACACAACACCGCTGTCTTTACCTCATCATATATATACACACAGTATATACTATACACGTTTCTCTGGTCTGCTGCAGCGCAGCTTAAGGCAGTGTATTAGAGCCATTATAGGTTAAAAAACAACCACCACCAGACTCCATGTAAATAATCAGGACTTTTAGCGTGTATAGAGCCAGCATATCTCCACCAGACTCCATGTAAATAATCAGGACTTTTAGCGTGTATAGAGCCAGCATATCTCCACCAGACTCCATGTAAATAATCAGGACTTTTAGCGTGTATAGAGCCAGCATATCTCCACCAGACTCCATGTAAATAATCAGGACTTTTAGCGTGTATAGAGCCAGCATATCTCCACCAGACTCCATGTAAATAATCAGGATTTTTAGCGTATATAGAGCCAGCATATCTCCACCAGACTCCATGTAAATAATCAGGACTTTTAGCGTGTATAGAGCCAGCATATCCCACCAGACTCCATGTAAATAATCAGGACTTTTAGCGTGTATAGAGCCAGCATATCTCCACATGTAAATGGGTGAATTAAGGGTTTATTTCAACCAAACCAGAGTGGTGATTGTTGGAACAGTGGAAAGATGAACCAAGACGGCTTTTGGAAGTTTTATTTAGTTTCTGTCCACTTTGAATGAAGTGTGTTTTACGATGATAAAAGTCCTGATTATTTACATGGAGTCTGGTGTAGTTTGGTGATGGTGATTTCGGGGCTGTTTCATGTTAAACTAAAAGGATCTTACTCTTTAACTAAAAGGTCTCTCTGTAGGGATCCATCCCATAATGTTGTCAAACACTTAGAATAACACAGTCAGTCTGTGTGTGTCTGAGTGTGTGTCTGAGTGTGTGTGTGTGTGTGTGTGTGTCTGAGTGTGTGTGTGTGTGTGTGTCTGAGTGTGTGTGTATGTGTGTGTCTGAGTGTGTGTGTGTATGTGTATATATATTTACCAGCTGCAGTGAAGCCAGCAGATATTTGCAGGCTTCGAAGTTGTCGAGACCGGCGACGACGGCGGCGAAAGATCTGCGCTGGCCAACGGCGCCCAGCGCTCCGACGATCCTGTCGCCGTAGTCGTGGATGTCAAACACGGAGCGCTGCTCCTGAGAAACCAAAACACACACAGGAAGTGATGTCAGAGTGTGAACAGCCAGGAGAGCAGACTACACGACAGGGAACATGATCGGTCCGCCTACAGTTAAAGCAAAGAGTTTATTTATGTGACCTGAGTGACATCATCAACACACACACACACACACACACACACACACACACACACACACACACACACACACACACACACACACACACACACACACACACACACACAGGAACGAAGACGAACACACACACAGACACACACGAGCGAACACACACACACACAGGAACGAACACGAACACACACACACACACACACACACGAGCACACACACGGGAAGACACACACAGGAACGAAGACGAACACACAGACAGACACACCGACACACACACGAGCGAACACACACACACACACAAAGGAACACACACACAGACACACACACACACACACACACACACACACACACACACACACACAGGAACACGAACACACACACACAATTTATTTAACAGAAATCAATTAGAATTTGGCTGTTAGTAATAATAATATTGTTAATAATTACTTTATTTAGGACACAATGGAAGCTCCATAGTGCAGTTACAGTAAGAGACAACGAGGGGCGCTGTCGCTGCCCGATGTGAGTCGAGCGTGCTCAGATTTAAACGGTTTACGGCATAACGCGTCTTACTGGAATTTGTGAAATCCATAAAATAATAAACGTTTGTCTTTACGTACAATAACAGGAGATGGAAATCATTTCAACAACGTTTTAGCTCTCTATGATTGTTTGATTGCTAACGTTAGCTCAAAAAGCCGTTAGCATCTTGGAGGCTACTTGTCGCAAAGTGACGCATGCGCGACTCACATCGGGCAGAGACAGCACCAAAGACCCCTCAGGTGTTTTACCTGCAGCAGCAGCAGACAGGAAGTGATGTCAGAGTGTGATTACCTGCAGCAGCAGCTCCGGCCGCACCATGTCCTCCCAGTCTTTGACGCGGCGAGACAGCGCCGTTTCCTGCGTGTAGCCGCGGCAGTTCTTCACCAACTGCTCCTGAACCAATCACATCGCACACACACAGTGGGTTAATATCCTGAACCAATCACATCGCACACACACAGTGGGTTAATATCCTGAACCAATCACATCGCACACACACAGCGGGTTAATATCCTGAACCAATCACATCGCACACACACAGTGGGTTAATATCCTGAACCAATCACATCGCACACACACAGCGGGTTAATATCCTGAACCAATCACATCGCACACAGCGGGTTAATATCCTGAACCAATCACAGCTCTCACACACAGACAGACAGACAGACAGACACACACACACACACACACACACACACCCCCCCCTGTGGATTGTTTTTATTCTTCTCTATTTACTGTTTTTATCGTTTCTATTTATTGATTTTTTTTTATTAAAATCTTCAACATTTTTTCACCTTTTAGAGACCAAACAACTAATCCATTCATCCCGAAATACTCAAAGATCAGTGATTAGAGATTAGCTTCTTCAATGATAAAATTACAACAATTAGAGATAAAATTCATCACCTTTTACACTCAACTTCTAACGGTTCACCTTTAAACGCAGAGTCGTTAGAAATAAAGACTAGTCTCGACATATACTTAGACTGCTTTTATCCTATAGATCTTCAACAATTAATGTTAAAGATATCCTCAGCTAAGCCATCTACCTGTCTCTTGGACCCCATCCCAACGAGACTACTCAAAGAAGCATTACCTGTGGTTAACACCTCATTACTAGATATGATCAATATGTCTCTATTAACAGGTTATGTACCACAGTCATTTAAAGTAGCTGTGATAAAACCTCTTCTGAAAAAACCCACCCTGGATCCTGAGGTCTTAGCAAACTATAGACCTATATCTAACCTTCCCTTTCTATCTAAGATCCTTGAGAAGGTGGTTGCTAATCAGTTATGTGATTTTCTACATAGCAACAGTTTATTTGATGACTTTCAATCAGGATTTAGAAAGAATCATAGCACAGAGACGGCACTGGTGAAAATTACTAACGACCTTTTAACTGCTGCAGACAAAGGTCTTGTCTCCATTCTTGTTTTACTAGATCTTAGTGCTGCATTTGACACAATTGACCATTCAATCCTGTTACAGAGATTGGAACACTTGGTTGGCATTAAAGGAATTGCTCTGAGTTGGTTTAGGTCCTATTTCTCTGATCGATCTCAATTTGTGAATGTTAATGAGAAATTCTCCAAGTACGCTAAAGTTAGCCATGGGGTTCCTCAAGGCTCAGTGCTTGGACCAATTCTATTCTCCTTATATATGCTTCCTCTAGGCAATATTATTAGAAAACACTCAATTAACTTTCACTGTTATCGGATGACACCCAATTATACTTGTGAATCAAACCAGACGAAACCAGTCAGCTAGCAAAATTTCAAGAGTGCATTAAGGATATAAAATCCTGGATGACCTATAATTTTCTGATGTTAAACCCTAACAAAACTGAAGTTATTGTGCTGGGCCCTAAACACCTCCGAATTCCATTATCTAGAGATATAGCTACTCTGGATGGTGTTGCCCTGGCCTCCAGCACCACTGTTAGAAATTTAGGAGTTATCTTTGATCAGGATATATCCTTTAATGCCAATCTAAAACAAACCTCAAGAACAGCCTTTTTTTCTTCTTCTGTAACATTGCCAAAATTAGGAATATCCTGTCTCAAAACGACGCTGAAAAACTAGTCCATGCATTTGTTACTTCCAGGCTGGACTATTGTAATTCCCTACTGTCAGGTTGCTCAAATAAGTCTCTTAAGACTCTCCAGCTGATCCAGAATGCTGCAGCGTTTCTCACAAGAACTAAGAAAAGAGATCATATTTCTCCTGTATTAGCTTCTCTGCATTGGCTTCCTGTTGAATCCAGGATTGAGTTTAAAGTCCTTCTCTTGACCTACAAAGCTCTAAATGGTCTAGCACCATCATATCTAGAAGAGCTCCTAATACCCTATTGTCCTACTAGAGCACTGCGCTCCCAGAATGCAGAGTTACTGGTGGTACCTAGAGTCTCTAAAAGTAGAATGGGAGCCAGAGCCTTCAGTTATCAGGCTCCTCTCCTATGGAACCAGCTCCCGATCTGGGTTCGGGGGGCAGAAACTGTCACCTCATTCAAGAATGAACTTAAAACTCTCCTATTTGATAAAGCTTATAGTTAGGGAGTGAGGAGTTGCAGTGTTCAGCATAAGGACTCCGGGGAGTAAACTCCCCAGAAGCTAGGATTAGTAACAAGCATTTCTGGGATGGGCTGCACACAAATAGTAATAGTAATAGTAACAGTAATAGAAACAGTAATAGAAAGGGAGAGGAGAGAGCAGCTCAGTGTGTCAAAGGAAGGAAGTCCCCCGGCAGTCTAGGACTATAACAGCGTAACTATAACAGGTAACTAAGAGAGACAGGTCATAAGGAGAGGTAGCTTTTTCGGGCTTAGAACTCTCCCCCTGCCGGATCTGGCTTGGCTGGCCTGCCTCCCTCTACTTTGTTATGTATTATTAATCTAACAATTATGAAGAGAAGCAGTTGGGCCAGCTGTCGCCGTGGTCCTGCTGCACTCCCTGCTGAGCTCAGCGATGCCCTGCAATACAGCTGATTCCCGCTACATCCAGTCACTGTTCCATTATTAATGTGACTACTATCGCCACTGTTCATCACACCCCCAACCGGCTCGTCAGACACCGCCTACCAAGAGCCTGGGTCTGTCCCAGGTTTCTTCCCAAGAGGGAGTTTTTCCTCGCCTCTGTCGCACTGCTTGCTCTTGAGGGAATTACTGGAATTGTTGGAATTGTTGGGGCTTTGTAAATTATAGAGTGTGGTCTAGACCTACTCTATCTGTAAAGTGTCTCGAGATAACTTATGTTATGATTTGATACTATAAATAAAATTGAATTGAATTGAATTCATCCAGAACTAGAAGAAGATGTTGAGTCAGATCAGAGATCAGAGATCAGAGATCAGAGACAGATTAGAGGTCAGAGACAGAGATTAGAGATCATAGATTAGAGATCAAAGATCAGTGATTAGAGATCAAAGATCAGTGATTAGAGATCAAAGATCAAAGATCAGAGATTAGAGACAGAGATTAGAGGTCAGAGACAGAGATTAGAGATCATAGATTAGAGATCAAAGATCAGTGATTAGAGATCAAAGATCAGAGATCAAAGATCAGAGATCAAAGATCAGAGACAGAGATTAGAGATCAGAGATTAGAGGTCAGAGATCAGAGGAGACGTAATGAGGACTGACCACGCGCAGCTTCACCAGATCTTCATAACTCAGCTCGTCTCTCAGAGCGCCTGCAACACACAAAACATCCACACAAATATATAAATACACACACAAATATATAAATACACACACAAATATATAAATATACACACAAATATTTAACATAATATATATTTACACACACACACGTATCTGTATTCTGAGTGTTTTCCTGTGTGTATGTGTGTGTGTTCCTGTGGGTGTGTGTCTCTGTGTGTGTGTCTCTCTGTGTCTCTGTGTGTGTGTCTCTCTGTGTGTGTGTGTGTGTGTGTGTGTGTGTCTGTGTGTGTGTGTGTGTGTGTGTGTGTGTGTGTGTGTGTGTGTCTGATCTGTACCTGGGGAAATGGCGTCCGCTCCTCCGTTGAACTCGGCTGGAAGGTCGTCAGGAAACGCTTCGTGTTCGTTGTCTGACATGTCGTCGTCGCCGCCTGTCAAAGAGTTTCAACTTAATTAAATCACCAAACTAGTTCTCTCACCATATTAGCCACCGTTAGCCACCATTAGCCACGGTTAGCCACCATTAGCCACGGTTAGCCAGCACCAGTCAGGATCTCTTTACTGTCTGTGTCTCAAATGTTGTTGCGAGTAACCAACTCTAGCTATATAATATCAGTCATGTTACATGTCCACTGTGGGGTGTTTGATGGCAGGTATCGCCTCGCTTCCTGGCACTGGACGCTTAACGTTCTCGCTACTAGCAGTTATCTGTTTCTCATCACTGACAAGCAAAGAAGACAGACTACACCCTCCTACAACCGCTGTGTGTGTGTGTCCTAGGTAATCTTATAATAGTGTTGTGAAACTTATAGCAGCGTTGCCGAACTATCATGCATGCTGTAATTATTACTTTTATAATCTTATCAATAATGGATCTCTCTCTCTCTCTCTCTCTCTCTCTCTCTCTCTCTCTCTCTCTCTCTCTCTCTCTCTCTCTCTTTTTTTTTTTTTTTTTTTTTTTTTTTTTTCTCCCCCGGGCCCTTTCAAAAGATGCCTGGGAGTCTGGAATGTGTGGGACACTAGTTGTTGCCCTATGACCACTCATCACTACACTTTAAACGAGGCCACGCCCCTCTAGGAGACAGGAAGTGAGGAGCGTTTCCTTACCCAGCAGGTCGGGGTGTCTGAATCTCTCGTCAGGCTCCTCCCCCTGCTGCTGAGGCCCCTCCCCCTGCTGCTGAGGCCCCGCCTCCTCCGGCTGCAGGAAGGTCCTCCTCAACTCTTCGTCGGAGACCAGCACGCCCTGACAGACATCAGAGACATCAGAGACAGGATCTCACACACACCTAAACACGCACCTAAACACACACACACACACACACACACCTAAACACACACACACACACACACACCCAAACACACACACACACACACACACACACACACACACACACACACACACACACACACACCTAAACACACACACACACACCTAAACACACACACACACACCTAACACACACACACACACACACACCTAAACACACACACACACACACACCTAAACACACACACACACACACACACCCACACACACACACACACACACCCACACACACACACACACCCTACCGCTCTCCTGTAGATCCTCTTTCTAGTCTTCAGTTTGTCTTTCATTGTGCTCAAATAAATGTAGTTCAGGTCTGAAAAAGATACAACATGTTAATCAGCTGGACACAGTCAGGCCTCATGCTAAGCTAAGCTAATCTAATATGAACATCTGGCTCTCAGGGAGACAGAGAAGAGGTTCCTTTAAGACGTGTTACCTGTGAACTTGGGTCCATTTTTGAGTTTCTGCTCCGGAGGATTAACTGAAACACAAACATGAAATCATTTAGTTCCATTCACAGCGTAGAGCAGCTGCTCTGCCAGGCTCTGCCAGGTTCTACCAGGCTCTGCCAGGCTCTGCCAGGTTCTGCCAGGCTCTGCCAGGTTCTACCAGGCTCTGCCAGGCTCTACCAGGCTCTGCCAGGCTCTACCAGGCTCTACCAGGCTCTACCAGGTTCTACCAGGCTCTACCAGGCTCTACCAGGCTCTACCAGGACGGGTCTGGGATTATCAGACCTTTAGGAAGATTAGGATTGGTCCAATCTAAAAGAGACCAGTAACAGGACTGTGTGTGTGTGTGTGTGTGTGTGTCTCTCTCTCTATGTTAATAGTTGCATGTTGGTCTCATTTGTAGTTCATAATACAGCAAATTATATTTGGACTACAAAAGAAAGAACTACAACTCCATGGAATAAAAAACATGTCAATGAGCATTAGAGGTATCGTTACATAGATGTAGGCAAATAAAGGCCTGTTTATCATTATGTAGGACCTAGGACACAAGACTTTACATTTAAATCTCTAAGACTTGTTGTAAGGACCCTGAACGGAACAGGTTTCTCACAGATTCCTCTGAACCAGCTCCTGAAGTCCTGCAGGGCTGCCGGGCGTTTCCTCTTCCTCTTCCCGCCGTCGTCCAGACCGTCAGGAACCTTGTAGCATTTTCCTACGGAGGAAACACACCGCTGTCAGCTTTAACTCCGGGACAGAGAAGTAAAGTTGAGTAGAGTGCCGAACCTCATAGTTTGATGCATAAGGTACAAGATACTGTTTTAAATAAGGAGGATAATTGAAATAAATACATTTAAATATAAGTTGAAGCCAGTGTGTGTGTCTTCTACTACTTAGAGATGACCAATTAAGTGCATTATACAGTGATGAGTGAGATAAGGACATCTGCAAAGTCTATTATATGTCATGTTATGTCTATGTTATGATATCAGCAAAGTCTATTATATACTGTGTTAAGTGGAACAAGGTCTGAGTTAAATGCATTTTGATATACAACATCACACTGGGGTATGGTGAAGGGCATAGTATCCTGGATCCATGAAATAACTGGCCTTTCAAAATAAACATCTGCTGCCTCTATGGGAATCTAACATAGGGGTGGACTGACTTATGCCCCCTGTATTTTAAGGAAGAACATTTATTTATTTACGATACATTATTCATTCACAAAGAAAATTGGTGTCCTTAAAGGATGGATTTTTCCTATTCTTTTTAATTAAGGCATTAATTTCCAAAAGATTATTTTTTAATTCCTTTTTTTAAGTCAATTTTAGCATGGGTTCATAAACTTATACTTGCACACACAGCTGACCCGATTTAAAAGGTTTGTCCTCCCCGAAGACAGCGTATGCGTCGTGCAACGCCCACACGTCCACCTGCAACACACGAGAATAAAGATTGAATATTTCAAGACTAAAACGGTCTAAAAGACACGTTGAATTTTCTGTGTGTTTTAATAAAGAGAAGGTATGAACCAACACTGGCAGAGAGCAGCGTATCATTTCATAACTCAGACAGTCTGCTGTTAACATGGTGATATACAGGAGGAGGAGGAGGAGGAGGAGGAGGATGGTAATATACAGGAGGAGGAGGAGGATGGTAATATACAGGAGGAGGAGGAGGAGGAGGAGGAGGAGGAGGAGTAGCGGTAATGGAAGAGTGGAAGATGAGACAGAAAAAAAAGCAACAATCTAGTGATGGGAGGAGAGAGAGAGAGAGAGAGAGAGAGAGAGAGAGAGAGAGAGACAGGCAGACAGAGAGGACAGACAGACAGAGACAAATAGCATGAGAGTAGTTATGGAATGACAGAGGAGAGAAGTGAGGGATGAATGGAGGGAGAAAGGAGACAGACAGGCAGGCAGACAGACAGCAGCATCACATTTGGTTTTGTTTCAACAGATGAATGAATCAGACTCAGAGTGCAAGGACCTTACAGTAAACAATAATTTTTTTTTTTTTTTTTTTTTTTTTTTTTTTTATAAGAATGAATGTGTGATGTTATAAGAATGAATGTGTGATGTTATAAGAATGAATGTGTGATTATAGATTAAAATGAATGTGTGTTATAGGAATGAATGTGTGATGTTATAAGAATGAATGTGTGATGTTATAAGAATGAATGTGTGATGCTATAAGAATGAATGTGTGATGTTATAAGAATGAATGTGTGATGCTATAAGAATGAATGTGTGATGCTATAAGAATGAATGTGTGATGTATAAGAATGAATGTGTGATGTTATAAGAATGAATGTGTGATGTTATAAGAATGAATGTGTGATATAAGAATGAATGTGTGATGTTATAAGAATGAATGTGTGATGTTATAAGAATGAATGTGTGATGTTATAAGAATGAATGTGTGATGCTATAAGAATGAATGTGTGATGTATAAGAATGAATGTTGATGTTATGAATGAATGTATGATGAATGGAATGAATGTGTATGTTATAAGAATGAATGTGTATGGTATGTAAGGAATGAATGAATGTAATGAATGAATGGAATGAATGAATGAATGAATGAATGGAATGGAATGGAATGTTGTTATAAGAATGAATGTGTGATGTTATAAGAATGAATGTGTGATGTTATAAGAATGAATGTGTGATGTTATAAGAATGAATGTGTGATGTTATAAGAATGAATGTGTGATGCTATAAGAATGAATGTGTGATGTTATAAGAATGAATGTGTGATGTTATAAGAATGAATGTGTGATGTTATAAGAATGAATGTGTGATGTTATAAGAATGAATGTGTGATGTTATAAGAATGAATGTGTGATGTTATAAGAATGAATGTGTGATGTTATGAGAATGAATGTGTGATGTTATGAGAATGAATGTGTGATGTTATGAGAATGAATGTGTGAAGTTATGAGAATGAATGTGTGATGTTATGAGAATGAATGGGTGATGTTATGAGAATGAATGTGTGAAGTTATGAGAATGAATGGGTGATGTTATAAGAATGAATGTGTGATGTTATGAGAATGAATGGGTGATGTTATGAGAATGAATGTGTGAAGTTATGAGAATGAATGGGTGATGTTATAAGAATGAATGTGTGAAGTTATGAGAATGAATGTGTGAAGTTATGAGAATGAATGTGTGATGTTATGAGAATGAATGGGTGATGTTATGAGAATGAATGGGTGATGTGCTGCCGGTAGACAAGATGAACATACCCGCGGCGGTGGCGGCGTCTCTGTCCTCGCCACTCTGTCGTCTTGGACCTGGCGTCTCTCTCGGATCATCCGGCCTTCAGTGGGAGCCTGGCAGAGAGACAGGCAGAGAGACAGATAGGCAGGGAGACAGTCAGACAGACAGCAACACAGTTTACACACAACAACAATATGTAAACTTTACTGTCAACTCTCTAAACATGAGTCAGACAGACCGAGGAATCAACACCGACTCACACTGCAATAAGTACCAAGATATCACATAATATTCTAAATAGTGCAAAAGTGAGGCAATAAACTAAAGAAGTCCGTTTCCACAGACAGGTTCTGAGACCTGGTGTCGGTCTATGTGTTCCTCTGGGTTCTGGTCCAGCTCCTGGTGTCGGTCTACGTGTTCCTCTGGGTTCTGGTCCAGCTCCATGTTGTTCTCCTCTAAAGGAAGGAAGTCGTCTTCAACATCAGCCTCTGCAGCAACATCTGGAGCTGCAGCATCTGGAGCTGCAGCATCTGGAGCCAGAGGAAACAATCAAACATTTCAAACCAGAGGGCTACATGATGCTACATCAACAGCTGGAATATTAACATTTGTTAAGTTAGTTAAGTAGGCCATTCTCTGCAAAACCCTGCAGAGAATGGGCCCCTCACGCTGGTCTGAACGCGCCCTTAGGCCGGTTACACACTGGCTGCGTGGGTGGCGTGAGCGTGGCGTGAGCGTGGCGTGAGCGTGGCGTGAGCGTGGCGTGAGCGTGGCGTGAGCGTGTCAGCTGCGTGGCGTGTCCGTTTATATTTGGGCACCCATGGTAACAGGTTAAAGCTTACACACTGCCTGCGTGACACGCACGTCTCAGGTGCGGCTCGAGCAGCGCTGAAAACGCATGCACGCTAGAAATAGAACCGACGCCTATTTTTCACGTGACACGCCAGCGTGTTGGAAGTGTTTCCAGACAACATAGAACAGGAAAAGATGTTTATATGTCATTTAGACACAAATACATATTAATAAATGACATGTTGATGTTTGGATATAAATGCAGATATATAAATGTAATTTAAAAAATTATTCGATTTCCTAATATGTCACCTGTCGATCCAGAAGGAAATATTCTGGAGCTTATTCTGCCGTCAATACTGCCAACGTTGTCTTTGCTGTAATCAGATCAGAATATATTTATGTTTATGGGAAACATCCATGTGTTCAGACGAGGCTAGCAGCAGCAGCAGCAGCAGCAGCAGCGCGTCAGACACCTTTCTGGTGGGAAAAGACGTAGAAAACACCACGCAGCCAGAAGATTTTTAACGGTGTAAAGCAGCTTTTTTTCAAAGTCCAGAACAAGGACTGCATCCGGATCTCGTGCTATGAATTGAAAACCTTATGAAAGTGTAATGTTTTCTTTTTTTAAATCCATTTTCTAACTATCAATAAACTGTCGGTGACGTTGAACATACAGCAGCGGTGTAACAGAGGTCGTAGGGACGGGTTTTGTTTGTGTAAAATGTTCTGAATAATAACAGATTCACACATTTTTCTTTTGTTTACAGTAAATAAATAATTAACTAATACAAATCTTAAAGTCAAGTTCATAAAGTCACTTTCTTTGCATTCATTTGATTTACCAATCAAGATACACTGGTAAGAATTTCTTTCCATTGTTAATATGGACTTAAAAACTGTTCTGAAATGCAAAATAATATAATTTAATTAATGTGATAAAACATGCGATTAATCGCGATTAACTATAGAAATATGGCGATTAATCGCTATTAAAAAAATTACCAGTTTCACAGCCCTGGAATAAATGACAAAATGTGAGAAGATGAATCATTTTACAACTAAAAAATGTCTTTAGTTACTACAGAGAGAAAGTAGGCTACCGAAACAAAAGGTACCGTTGGGTATCTGTGCTAAAGTTGAGCAGAAAAACAGATTATTCAACTTCAGTGAAAGTTGCTTAAAAGTTGTAAGCGACTTGGTTAATGTGTTGTTGTGTGTTGTTTTTTTTAAATCGCCAATCATTCTGGACCTCAGACCTTATTAAATAAGAATCCGATGCAGACCTCCGAGTGCTACGTTAGAGAACCTGGGACTGTGTGTTACCTCGGGGGGGCGGTCCGTACAGAGAGTCTGCAGGATGCAGATCGTGGTCCAACCTGGAAGCAGCTGATCCAGACACGAGCAGGATCAGATCCTCGTCTCCCGGGATGAACAGGTTGATCCTGAAGTCCTTCTGACTGCACGGGACGTCCCCCGTTACACTGAAGGACACACACACATACAGAGACACACACACACAGACATTAACACACACACACACACATACAGACACACACACATAAACACACAGAGTCACACGCAGGCACAGAGACATAAACACACACAGACACACACACACACACACACACACACAGACACATACAGAGACAGACATACAGATACACACAGATACATAAACACACACATACAGAGACAAACACACACACACACAGAGAGACAAACACACAAACAGAGACATAAACACACACACTCATATACACACACACACACACACACAGAGACAGACACACACACACACACAGAGACAAACACACACACAGAGACATAAACACACACACTCATATATACACACACACACACACACACACACACACACACACAGAGACAGACACACACACACACACACACAGACAGACACAGAGAGACACACACACACACACACACACCGAACACACACCGAACACACACACACACACACCAACATTAACCTTAATGTTGAACCCTGTAGGATATTGTTGAATATCGGACTATTCGACCCGTTATTTATGTCCACGTAGAACATAGTCTGATGTAAATATTACACACTGACCTGATCGATGTAAATATTACACACTGACCTGATCGATGTAAATATTACACACTGACCTGATCGATGTAAATATTACACACTGACCTGATGAGAGGGAGTTTCTGCTTCTCGAAGGTTTCCGTAGGAATCAGAGCCTCGGGAGGAAGAGGAGCAACGCTCACAGTCTGAGAATCAAACAGATCACAGTTACACTTCACAATAAACTACAAATACACTTTTTGACTCACAATAAAACTACAAATACACTGTCTGACTCACAATAAACTACAAATACACTGTCTGTATTCACAATAAACTACAAATACACTGTCTAACTCACAATAAACTACAAATACACTGTCTAACTCACAATACACTACAAAGACACTGTCTGACTCACTATACACTACAAAGACACTGTCTAACTCACAATAAACTACAAATACACTGTCTGACTCACTATACACTACAAATACACTGTCTGACTTACAATAAACTACAAATACACAGTCTGTATTCACAATAAAACTACAAATACACTGTCTGACTTACAATAAACTACAAATACACTGTCTGTATTCACAATAAAACTACAAATACACTGTCTGACTCACAATAAACTACAAATACACTGTCTGTATTCACAATAAACTACAAATACACTGTCTGACTCACAATAAAACTACAAATACACTGTCTGTATTCACAATAAAACTACAAATACACTGTCTGTATTCACAATAAACTACAAATACACTGTCTGTATTCACAATAAAACTACAAATACACTGTCTAACTCACAATAAACTACAAATACACTGTCTGACTCACTATACACTACAAATACACTGTCTGACTTACAATAAACTACAAATACACTATCTGTATTCACAATAAAACTACAAATACACTGTCTGACTCACAATAAACTACAAATACACTGTCTGACTCACTATACACTACAAATACACTGTCTGTATTCACAATAAACTACAAATACACTGTCTGACTCACAATAAACTACAAATACACTGTCTAACTCACTATAAACTACAAATACACTGTCTGACTCACAATAAACTACAAATACACTGTCTGACTCACTATACACTACAAATACACTGTCTGACTCACTATACACTACAAATACACTGTCTGACTCACTATACACTACAAATACACTGTCTGACTCACTATACACTACAAATACACTGTCTGATTCAGACTTAGACACAGATACTGACCGTGTCCGAGTCGGCCTTCGGCGAGTTCTCGGAGGCGTCGATATCCAGGAGAGAACTGAAGGAGACAGACAGTTAGGCTCAGTGATATCCTACGTTACCCAAAAACTCAAAGACATTCAGTGTCCTGTCCCAGAGGAGAGAAGACACTAGAACAATATTCACATTTAACACACTGACAGTTTGCAAGTTTCATTCATAAAAAATGACTCAAACTGATTAACAGACGAGTTGGAGATCAAAATAATAGTTGATGACTAATCCGTTAATCTTTCTAAGTTTAAAGTAAGTATGTAAGGAGAGAAGGAAGGAAGGAAGGAAGGAAGAAAGAGAGTACGTAGGGAAGGAATGAAGGATGAAAGACAGGATGCAAGGATGGAAAGAAAAGGGGAAGGATAGTAAAGGAAGAGTAAATAAGGAAAGACGGAAAGAGGGAAGGAAGGAAAGAAATGCAGAGAATGAAAGAAGATTAATTTAATGGTTGACAACTAATTGATTAATCTTTGCAGCTCTGCACTGTGTGAAATACACAGTGCAGGGCTGCTCCCTCTTAGTGGATTAGTCGACTAATCGGTGGTTTTGGTCTTAGTCAACTTAGATCTCTTTAGTCCATTAGTCATGTCTGATGCTGTTTTCATGCTGAAGGACTTATTTCCAAGAACCGTACGAGCTCATATCTGGTAAACACAAGAATTAAAGTGGTGCTTTTGCATGACTCTTTGTGGAGAAACTCAGATTTACAGATCTGTCGATTAAATCAACTAATCGATTAGTCGATACAACTGAATGAGTGTTAGTCGACTAAGAAGTTCTTCAATCGAGCACATCCCTAATACACACACACACACACACACACACACACACACACACACACACACACACACACACACACACACACACAGCTGTTTCTCACCGCAGCCTCATCATCGCCGTCGTGGTCGCTTGCCGCTGAGTCTGCGGCACCCTTAGCTGCCGCCGTCTGTTTGTTTCCTCTGTCAGGAGCAAACAGACAGGATCAGCTGATTCAAACACACAGGATCAGCTGACACAAACAGCTAACACAAACACACAGGATCAGCTGACACAAACACACACAGGATCAGCTGACACAAACACACACAGGATCAGCTGACACAAACACACACAGGATCAGCTGACACAACAGGATCAGCTGACACAAACACACATGATCAGCTGACACAAACACACAGGATCAGCTGACACAAACACACAGATCAGATGACACAAACACACAGGATCAGATGACGCAAACAAAAATTATCAGCTGACGCAAACAAACATGATCAGCTGACACAAACACACAGGATCAGCTGACGCACGTTCCTGTCAAACATTGGTGCAGAGTCTTACTTCTTGTTCCGGTCGTTGATGTAGTCCAGGGTCTGGTAAACCAGGCTGTGCAGGAGCTCCACCTGAAACACACACACACGTCTTTATCAGGAAACCATCACACACACACACACACACACACACACACACACACACACACACACACACACACACACACACACACACACACACACACACACACACACACACAAAACAAAACAATACACACAATAACTCTCTAGTGGGTAGTGTGGTCCAGTGTGAGACCTTCTTGCTGTAGATGCAGGCCGAGCCCTGGATCAGCAGCGCCGCTTCTGCAAAGTTGAGTCTGGTTTTCCCTCCGTCGAACGTGATGCACATGTCATCCAGCTACAGACACACAGGAACACACACACAGCAGGTGTTAACATCCTGACCAATGGCTGATCACCCCACAGCAGGTCTTACCATCCTGACCAATGGCTGATCACCCCACAGCAGGTCTTACCATCCTGACCAATGGCTGATCACCCCACAGCAGGTCTTACCATCCTGACCAATGGCTGATCATCCCACATCAGGTCTTAAAATCTTGACCAATGGCTGATCATTACACAGATATGTCCACAGATAGATAGATAGATAGATAGATAGATAGATAGATAGATAGATAGATAGATAGATAGATAGATAGATGTTGAATTATGTTTCTAATCAGAACATCTTATTATCTTATGGTTGATTTTCTGACACGATAACGAAGAGTTTACCTCGTCTAAGTAGTCGTTTAACTCGGACGCCACGTCGATCTCCCAGTTCTTGGTGAGCTCTCTGATTGGCTGCAGCAGATGAGGGAATCGGCTCTCTGCTGACTCCATGGCGGGCACGCCGGGAACCAGACGCACTCCGATCCTGCACAATATCAACAATATCACAGTCAGGACCCCAACGACATCACAGTGTGTGTGTGTCTGTGCATGTGCGTGCGTGTGTGTGTGTGTGTGTGTACAAACTACAATGTTTTATGATAATAAAGAGGCATTGTTTACTTCATAGTCTGTGTATTTGTGTTATTACATTATCTGGGTCATGTGTATCCTGGAATTCATTCAAAACTTTACTGGTTTGAAAAATATAAATAAATATGTTTAAATTTTACAAAAGAAAATAAACTAATTATTTCTGAGACAATTAATTGTGCAGTAACATTTGATGCTGTTGACCCTTTTCTCTTCTTTTTTTTTTTTTTTTAGCTTTTTTCGTTTCCAGTTTCTTAAATGTGAGGATTTTTCTTTACTTTTAATACTTTAACTACATTTTCCTGATGATATTTACAGACTTATACTTAAGTAACATTTTCCATGCAGGACGTTTAGTATAACAGAGTATTGTTACGTTGTGGTATTAGTAATTTTACTGCAGTAATCTGAATACTTCTTCCACCGCTGTTTACGCCAAACTCCATTTAAAAATCTGACATTTTAAGCGTAGGCTACTAATGTCATATTTGATTAAAAAGACAAAATAACGTACTTACGTTACCTATAGCTGAGGTGCAATGTGTTTAAAGGTCTAAAGGTGTGACTTTTTACCACCAATAACAACAACAATTTAAATCTCTGGTTATTTCTCATAATATTAGCGCCGTTCACGGGTTGAACGTTAACGTCACAACATTCCCGGATTGTGTAAAACATAAACACTGTGAGAAATTAAATCATGAGCCGAATACATCAGAATATCAGATCGATTAGTTCAGCATCTTACTTAGTTTTCTGTCAGACGGAATTTAACCTAAAAAACTCAAATTAGACCACAAATGACAGATTTGTGAACCTAATCCGGCCCGGATGTCCTCCTCAAACAAACAGAAACACTGCGACTCTCTGGGCTGAAATAAGACGAAAACCTACCCATTATATGAGCCTACTCTCATTAAACTAGTCCCTAATCATGTTAAACTGACGTTAACGTGAAGTTATAAAGCTGCTTTAGGAGAAAAGACACGTAAAGTACTCACCGCGGTTAAAACAAATGACAGCTCTCCGCTAATGTTATGTAGCGGTTACAAACAGCCCGCGCGCCTTCTTCTTTTCTTCTTCTTCTCTTGAATAATGGGAGCTTGCAAACAGCTGTTAGGAGTCTACCGCCCCCTTCTGAGCAGGAAGTCATTTAAACGCTCTCAACGACAAAAGGGCAAAAAGCTTGAAAGGAGAGAGGGAAACGTTGGAAAAATGGGCAAAAGTGTCAAAAAATGGACAAAAATGTCGAAAAAGAGACAAATATGTTGGAAAAAGAGCTATAAGTGTCAAAAAACTGACAAAAATGTCTGAAAAAAAACAAAGCTGTGGAAAAAATAGACAAAAATGTCAAAATAGAGACAAAGCTGTGGAAAAAAGAGACAAAAATGTCAAAAAGAGACAAAAAAAATATCGAAAAAGAGACAAAGCTGTGGAAAAAAATAGACAAAAATGTCAAAATAGATAAAAGTATCAAGAAATTGTCTGATAAAAGTATCAAAAAAGTGTCTGAAAAATAGAAGAAAATGTGGAAAAAAGACAAAAAAGTCAAAGAAGACACAAAAAAGACATAAAACTTTGAAAAAAGGGACAACATTTTGCAATTCATTTTCCAGATATCTCATATTCTACCCCCCTCCCCCCTCACAATGAGAGAAATGCTGAGATCACGCGATCACTTTCTGTTTTATTCAACATCTTAAACACAATACAATCATAATACTATATACACATAATACTTATACATGAAAATGTAAACTATATGATAGAAAATAACAGAAACATGCAAAAGTATAAAATGTCTTTACTTCTTTAATACATACATATATATATATATATATATATATATATATATATATATATATATATATATATATATATATATATATATATATAATTTTAAAACATTGTAAAACATTGTCACAAAAACATTTAGTATTTCTCCTTCCGGTGCATAGAAGTATACATTCATGCACACAAACCATCCCCCCACATATACATAATGGGACAGGTGATTCTAGTACATACTAGTATACATTCATACACTTACTCACGCTGTACTCTCACACCAAAAAATCTACTTCTTTTTAAAAGATCACAGTACTGGAAAAGTGCAAATTCAGTTCAAATCAGGGAAGATGATCACTCAGCGTGATGAAGTAATTGAATGTTTAGAGTTGTGATGGCTGTGTGTGTGTGTGTGTGTATATATATATATATATATATATATATATATATATATATATACACATAATGTCTTCACTTGATTTTTCTTTTTTTTAGATTTTTGTTTTTTCGTCGCTTTTTCAGATGTTTTTGACACTTTTGTCACCCCCCAACCCTTCAGTTCAGTTCTAACCCCCCAGCAGCATCAGTATCATATTAATATCAGAGACTATTAGAGTATTATTAGTCTGTAATGAATGGACGACGGGGAGCCTCCATCTATAAATAATCTCCCTGATATAACAGCCAGAGACGTAACCAAGGAGACGCCCCCCCCCCCCATCCTCATCTCTTCTTCGTCTCCATTAGTGATTCTTCTCCTGCAGCCTCGTGTTCATCACACAGGTGTCTCAATGAACTCTGATCAGAGCATTATTATGGGATGTATACGACAACACATGTTTCACTATGAGTCCATTAGAGCTGCTCCCAGTGCATTCTGGGAGAAAACCAGTCGGCCGTGTTCAGTTTGAATCCAATCACACGTTTCTGACTGAGAGACGGAAAAGTGGGGTGTGTGTGTGTGTGTGTGTGTGTGTGTGTGTGTGTGTGTGTGTGTGTGTCTGTGTGTGTGTGTGTGTGTGTGTCTGTGTGTGTGTGTGTGTGTGTGTGTGTGTGTGTGTGTGTGTGTCTGTGTGTGTCTGTGTGTGTGTGTGTGTGTGTGTGTGTGTGTGTGTGTCTGTGTGTGTGTGTGTGTGTGTCTGTGTGTGTGTGTGTGTGTGTGTGTGTGTGTGTGTGTGTGTCTGTGTGTGTGTGTGTGTGTGTGTGTGTGTGTGTGTGTGTGTGTCTGTGTGTGTGTGTGTGTGTGTGTGTGTCTATTTGTGTCTGTCTCTGTGTGTCTGTCTCTGTGTGTGTGTGTGTGTGTGTGTGTGTGTGTGTGTGTGTGTGTGTGTGTGTGTGTGTGTGTGTGTGTGTGTGTGTGTGTGTGGTTTTAGAGTCATGTAAAGGGCATTGATTACTGGATAGAGAGCTGATGCTACAAAGTTTGATGATGAGATAAAGAAGTCATGTTTGGTAAAAACAGGAAAAGAGAAGCTGCTGATGACGGTTGGCATGGCGATCTGACAGATAACATTTCATTGGAACTGAAACTAACCGCCTCCAATGCAACCGCATGCAACCAACGCCTGCGGTCGAGCTAACATTAGCCGTATCTACCATCTCTAGGAGTGTGTGTGTTTGTGTGTGTGTGTGTGTGTGTGTGGGGGGGGTGACCTGGTGAATAGGTGCAGCATTGTGATTGGCTGTGTTTGGAGAAGGAAATAAAGTCACTTCTTGTTAGATTTTTGTGTCTTAGGGATAGAATAGTTATTTGATAATTGATTAAAAGTGTTCCATGCAAATGAAAACTGAGTGAAAGAAATAACTGGTGGTTTTGGAGATTGGGGTGTAGTTTGAGAACAGCTGCTGATGAGGGTTGGTGTAGAGCGTATATGAGCTGAGTGGTGTCAGCGTTTGTCGACCTGGGAGCAGAATGGCTGCAGTCACAGAGCTCTCCTTCCTGCTGTTTGCTCTCAGCAACTACATCCATGCTCAAGAACCCATCATCATCCAAAAGGAATGGACCAATTACACCTTCAAGCTCCCTGAGAACACCAACTCCTGCCTGATCTCCAGATCTGTTGGTGAGGAGCAGCTTGTCCTGTGGAACACCTCTGACCTCTGGTCCAACAGCTCCTCAGTACCCAAACACTTGAAAAGACGACTCGTCAGCTCGGTGAACACTTCTTCTTACACCATCCTCAACCTGACCCATTCAGACTCCGGCCCGTACCGAGAGGAGTGTTGGACTGAGGGCAACGTGACGCATGACAACAACTTCACTATTACTGTTTGTACTTCAATATATGGGAGAGATTTCGCAGCGAGACTTGGAGAAACAGTGGACCTGCCATGTGAGGGAGCAGCTGATAATCTGGATGTCCAGTGGCTCAAACGGGACTCTAGATATGAGCAAGAAACATGGAGCAGAGTTTTTGGGGACAATACGACATCAGTGATGGACAATGTTAGAGGAAGATACCAAGTGGTGACAAACACATCAGCTCTTCGTGTTTCCAACATCACAACAACAGACGTTACATGGTACACCTGTCTGGTAATGAACCAACAGCAGTGTGTTAGCAGTCACAGTGTACGGTTGGTACCGTATGAGATAATCTACCGCTCAGTGGGAGAGACCGCTGTGTTGCCGTGCACTATCACTGACTCCACTGATGAACAGCCCCCACGTTGGGGGAAGGTTAATCTCAGAAGAGACTCCATCACTCACCTAGACCTACACAACCAGACTGTTCCTTCAGTAGACCAAGACTACTCGCTGGTGTTTTCATCTCTAAAGTTAAAACACTCAGGTCTGTACTCCTGTGAAGTCTCAGTCAGACAGCAACAAAATTGTCTGTTTGTGTGTCCCAAATTTGGCCCCCCTGATGTAGAGCTCTTCTCAGAGGGAGAAGAAGTCACTCTCAGATGCAGAGATTGGAGAAAGGATAAGGGGCATGGCTGGTTTATCAAGTCGAACCGAACAGAGGGAAGAATCTTTAGTGTAGAGTCTGATCAGAGAATGAGCAGAGTGAGCAGGTACTATAACAATGGGAGCCTGGTTATCTCTAATATCTCAGAGGGAGACGCAGGGGAGTACTGGTGTGTAGTTATTGACCGATATGATTTTCAGTGTCTGTCAACAGAGAGAACTGTGTTAGTGTACATGGAGCCCTTTGGGATTTACTCCACCTTCTTCAAAGTGCGATGCTCAGTGCTCAGTGTCCTGCTGCTGATGCTCTGTGCTGTTGTAGTCGCTGTGAACCTGAGGACACGGAGAGGAGCGCAGCTTTCAGCTCACACACACACTTAATATGCACATATGATCATTTCATCATTGGCTTTAATACAGCCTGGTATACACTGGCTTTAATACAGCCTGGTATACACAGGCTTTAATACAGCCTGGTATACACTGGCTTTAATACAGCCTGGTATACACTGGCTTTAATACAGCCTGGTATACACAGGCTTTAATACAGCCTGGTATACACTGGCTTTAAAACAAGGGATGTGACACATTCATGCAGAGAAAACCTTTAAACTAGAACACAAAAGACAGAGAGAGAGATTACAGAAACAACAAACAGAAATGATGGGAAATAAGACATAAATACCCAATTATTATTATTATAATAATATAAAATAAGGGTGCAGCTGTTCCCTTATTGTCTGTATTAGTATGTTGTGTGTATATATAGATGATATTATATTGTATATTATATTGTATATATATATTGAGTTTCTTGATGTTGTGATTATACTGTTTCGGGAGGGGGGGGTGCTCTGTTAGGCGACATTGGTTTATTAGTTTAACATGTTGGGAATTCACTTTTTAACATTACTGTCACCTAAGAGTTTTATTACAAATAATTTTACCTTTATGTATGTGTGTGTGTCTGTCTGTCTGTATGTGTGTGTGTGTGTGTGTGTGTGTGTGTGTGTGTGTGTGTGTCTGTGTGTGTGTTCCAGATGTTGTATTTTAAATCTAAAGATTATGTAATGTTGTATATTATACAGTGCCTTGCGAAAGTATTCGGCCCCCTTGAACTTTTCGACCTTTTGCCACATTTCAGGCCTCAAACATAAAGATATAAAACTGTAATTTTTTGTGAAGAATCAACAACAAGTGGGACACAATCATGAAGTGGAACGAAATTTATTGGATATTTCAAACTTTTTAAAAGAAATAAAAAACTGAAATATTGGCGTGCAAAATTATTCAGCCCCTTAAGTTAATACTTTGTAGCGCCACCTTTTGCTACGATTACAGCTGTAAGTGGCGGGGTATGTCTCTATCAGTTTTGCACATCGAGAGTGACATTTTTGCCCATTCCTCCTTGCAAAACAGCTCGAGCTCAGTGAGGTTGGATGGAGAGCGTTTGTGAACAGCAGTTTTCAGTTCTTTCCACAGATTCTCGATTGGATTCAGGTCTGGACTTTGACTTGGCCATTCTAACACCTGGATATGTTTATTTGTGAACCATTCCATTGTAGATTTTGCTTCATGTTTTGGATCATTGTCTTGTTGGAAGACAAATCTCCGTCCCAGTCTCAGGTCTTTTGCAGACTCCATCAGGTTTTCTTCCAGAATGGTCCTGTATTTGGCTCCATCCATCTTCCCATCAATTTTAACCATCTTCCCTGTCCCTGCTGAAGAAAAGCAGGCCCAAACCATGATGCTGCCACCACCATGTTTGACAGTGGGGATGGTGTGTTCAGGGTGATGAGCTGTGTTGCTTTTACGCCAAACATAACGTTTTGCATTGTTGCCAAAAAGTTCGATTTTGGTTTCATCTGACCACAGCACCTTCTTCCACATGTTTGGTGTGTCTCCCAGGTGGCTTTTGGCAAACTTTAAACGACACTTTTTATGGATATCTTTAAGAAATGGCTTTCTTCTTGCCACTCTTCCATAAAGGCCAGATTTGTGCAGTATATGACTGATTGTTGTCCTATGGACAGAGTCTCCCACCTCAGCTGTAGATCTCTGCAGTTCATCCAGAGTGATCATGGGCCTCTTGGCTGCATCTCTGATCGGTCTTCTCATTGTATGAGCTGAAAGTTTAGAGGGACGGCCGGGTCTTCGTAGGTTTGTAGTGGTCTGACACTCCTTCCATTTCAATATTATCGCTTGCACAGTGCTCCTTGGGATGTTTAAAGCTTGGGAAATATTTTTGTATCCAAATCCGGCTTTAAACTTCTCCACAACAGTATCTCGGACCTGCCTGGTGTGTTCCTTGTTCTTCATGATGCTCTCTGCGCTTTACACGGACCTCTGAGACTATCACAGAGCAGGTGCATTTATACGGAGACTTGATTACACACAGCTGGATTCTATTTATCATCATTAGTCATTTAGGTCAACATTGGATCATTCAGAGATCCTCACTGAACTTCTGGAGAGAGTTTGCTGCACTGAAAGTAAAGGGGCTGAATAATTTTGCACGCCCAATTTTTCAGTTTTTTATTTCTTAAAAAAGTTTGAAATATCCAATAAATTTCGTTCCACTTCATTATTGTGTCCCACTTGTTGTTGATTCGTCACAAAAAATTACAGTTTTATATCTTTATGTTTGAGGCCTGCAATGTGGCAAAAGGTCGAAAAGTTCAAGGGGGCCGAATACTTTCGCAAGGCACTGTATATGAAGGAATATGAATTGTCTTTAATGCATGTATAACAGTTGTATCTTGCAATGTTGTCAGTGTTATAAACTTGTCATTATATCTTGGTCTATATCTATAATCTATCGTCTGTTTAATAAACATTTTTAATGAACTATAAAACTTGTTCTGATTGTGATTTCTGATTAATTATTATAAACAACATATCTCTGGGTCTGTAAAATGTTTCTTATGTTAACTTTCAGTAAATAAATTTGATTTCTAGAGCACATTTAAACACACATTAATCCGAACAAAGTGCTGAATAAAAGAAAATGTAAATATCAAAACCCAAAAAGAAGATCCCAAACCAACAACAAGCAGCAGTTCCCAAACCCAGAATGATAGACATGATGAGAACAGATTGAGAAATTAGAGAGTTATAATGGCTCTTTATCCCAGATATAAAAACAGAAATGGAGGGAGCACATCTGATATGTGAAGGCAGTAGCTTCCACCGTCATGGAGCAGCAGCTGGAAAGGCTCTGTCCCATATTTGGCAGTTTGCAGATGATCTGTATCTGTGTTTTATTATAAAGTTAATTAAATAAAAGGTGTTCTACTTTGTCTCAGCTACAGATCTGAGTCTCTCCCTCTGCTCCCGTTTACCTCACCACTGAGTCTTCCTTCATGTCCCGCCCACAACACTATCTGGTTGGTAGATGTTAGACGAGTATCAGCCAATCAACACTCACTATGACATGCAGCTTCCTCAGAAGTGTCAAGTCCCCCCGCCCCACCACCACCCTCATTTAATGAGTAATTTAGGAAACTCTAAAGTAAATATTCAGAGACACACTTCATATATATATATAGTCAAAATACTACTACTGAGAAAAATACGTTTTGAATGTTAGAAGTAAACAGTTGATTTTCCCTTATCGTCTGTTATTCGCTAAATCAGTTTTGGTTTGTAATCGAGCCAAATCAATACAGTTTAAAATTGCACATAGAATGCATATGCATATGTTGTGCATATGTATGTTATACATATGCATATACATATACATATGCGTATGTATATGCGTATGTATATGTTGTGCATATGCATATACATATACATATGCGTATGTATACGTATGTATATGTTGTGCATATGCATATGTATATACATATGCATATGTATATACATATGCATATGCATATACATATGCATATGTACTGTATATGTATATGCATATGTATATACATATACATATGCATATGTATATGCATATACAGTACAGGCCAAAAGTTTGGACACACCTTCTCATTCAATGTGTTTCTTTATTTTCATGACTATTTACATTGTAGATTCTCACTGAAGGCATCAAAACTATGAATGAACACATATGGAATTATGTACTTACCAAAAAAGTGTGAAATAACTGAAAACATGTCTTATATTTTAGATTCCTCAAAGTAGCCACCCTTTGCTTTTTTGATAGCGCTGCAAACCCTTGGTGTTCTCTCAATGAGCTTCATGAGGTAGTCACCTGAAATGGTTTTCACTTCACAGGTGTGTCTTGTCAGGGTTAATTAGTGGAATTATTTCCCTTATTAATAAAAAAGCAAAGGGTGGCTACTTTGAAGAATCTATAATATAAGACATGTTTTCAGTTATTTCACACTTTTTTGTTAAGAATTCAAATCTTCAGTAGAGAATCTACAATGTAAATAGTCATGAAAATAAAGAAACACATTGAATGAGAAGGTGTGTCCAAACTTTTGGCCAGTACTGTACATACGCATATATTTTGTACAGTCAAGCTCTGAAGATCCACAGTCATCTTCCAAAGTGGTCTCACCATTGTATTGCACTCAAACGCTCTGAGTTATCAGAACTAAATCAACAGCCAAGCTATTACATTTGATTTTCTGATTGAAAATCGCACTTCACCAACACTTACTGCACTTCTCCCAACACACAACATGAGACCAGTAGGCCTCACTAGATCCGTCTCACAGGCCTTCATTCCAGCCCCCCCATACAAAAACAAATATGGTCTGAAATCCGCTTTTCATACATACACCAAAATTTGGAATGACATCCCCATCACATCAGAACACTACCATCCATCACATATTTCAAAAGGCACACTAACTGTTCTCAACAGTTACACTTGCACTCATTGATTGTTCATGTATTGTCCAAGTCTTGTTTGTTGTCTTTAGTTGTCTGTATCTGTCTAGCCCAGTGTTTCTCAAATATTTTTCAATATTGTACCCCTTTTGAATTGTTTTTTAAGCCAAGTACCCCCTGACCAGCGCAAAAACATTTTTAACATAAAAAAAGTCTGTATAAAGAGGTACAATACAGCGTCGACAGTGTTAGATTCACTAAACAAAAACTTTTTCTTTAACAAAAACATTTAAATGCTACATTTCAAATATTTAGAATCCATCACTTAATTCATTCATTATTATAGTATAATTATTTTAAGAAATATGCATGACATATTTATAAATTAGCATTATTGCAAAAAGTTCACGTACCCCATGCAGTCCTCCAAAGTACCCCTAGGGGGACATGTACCCCCATTTGAGAAACACTGGTCTAGCCCATGCTAATGTCCTGTACATGTGTCTCTGTCTTTAGTTGTTTGTATGTGTCTAGTCCATGCTAATGTCCTGTACATGTGCCTCTCTCTTTAGTTGTCTGTATCTGTCTAGCCCATGCTAGTGTCCTGTACATGTGTCTCGGTCTTTAGTTGTCTTTATGTGTCTAGTCCATGCTAATGTCCTGTATATGTGTCTCTGTCTTTAGTTGTCTTTATGTGTCTAGCCCATGCTAATGTCCTGTACATGTGTTCTATGTTTCTGCAGAAAAGGAACCTGCTGGAAACCAGTCAGGCCCGTTTAAACTGTAACTTAATTCTACTTTTAATCCTTTCCTGTATAATGAATGAAATGAATCGCCCAACCACAGACCACAGATCATTTGAACCCTACTGTGTCACCAATGTGTCTTAAATGTAAAACAGAGATTGGGACTCTAACCCATTGCCTTTGGTCATAAACTGCAGAGATACTGGTCTAATGTCTAAAATTACAGATGGAGCCAATATCTCTTATTCTTGGTCTCCCTCTAGATATGTAGTGTTAAAACACCAGAGACTCTTCTGTATTCTTACATATGCAGAAGAATATATTACTGCAGTGGATTAGTGACAAACATCCATCTGTTAAGGGCTGCAGCAGGAAGTCTTGTTTGATTTATTACCTCTGGAATATCTGACAATGTGTGATACAACTGTAATATGCAACCCCTCTGTGTGTGTGTGTGTGTGTGTGTATGTGTGTGTGTGTGTCTCTCTGTGTGTGTATGTGTCTCTGCGTTTGTGTGTGTGTCTGTGTGTATATGTGTGTGTGTGTGTGCGTGTGTGTGTGTTTGTGTCTTTGTGTGTCTGTGTGTATGTGTGTGTCTGTGTGTGTGTTTGTGTGTGTATGTGTCTCTGTGTTTGTGTGTGTGTCTGTGTGTGTGTGTGCATGTGTGTGTATGTGTGTGTGTGTCTCTGTGTGTGTATCTGGCTCTGCGTTTGTGTCTGTGTGTGTGTATGTGTGTATGTGTGTGTGTGTCTCTGTGTGTGTATATGTGTGTGTGTGTCTCTGTGTGTGTGTGTGTGTGTGTGTGTGTGTGTGTTTGTGGTTTTTTTTTTTTTTTTTGTGTGTGTTTTGTAGATTGTGTGTGTGTGTGTGTGTGTGTGTGTGTGTGTGTGTGTGTGTGTGTGTGTGTGTGTGTGTGTGTGTGTGTGTGTGTGTGTGTGTGTTTGTGTGTGTGTGTGTGTTTGTGTGTGTATGTGTGTGTGTGTCTCTGTAGAGATGGGAGATATGGCTAACGTTAGCTCTGCAGGCATTGGTTGCGTGCGTGGTTAGTTTAAGTACCAGTGAAATGTTATCCCATCAGCTCCTTCAAGGCCGTCACATCGCCATGACAACATTATCAGCAGGTGCTCTTTTTCTCTTTTTTTTTTTAATCAAACATGACTTCTTTATCTCATCATCAGAGGAAACTTTGCAGCATCAGCTCTCTATCCAGTTATCAATGTCCTTTACACAAGTCTAAAACCATACACACACACACACACACACACACACACACACACACACACACACACACACACACACACACACACACACACACACACACACACACACACACACACACACACACACACACACACTCACTCACTCACTCACTCAGGTTATGGAGGAAGTAAGCATTTTCGCTTCCGTTTCTAAATGTTTGTGTTAGGCAGGTAGTCCGTAATGGGCCAGGGTGGCACTGGCCCGCCCAGCCAAGTTTGAGCAATATACGTTTTGTTATGAAAAATATTCAAATATATGTAAAAAAAAAAAGGAAATAGTAACAGAACTTGTTTTGTGTGTGTTTAATGTGTATTTTCTTCTGGTTAAAATTAGACGGTTTAGACCATAGAATAAGGATCAAACAATTAGGAAGCCTTGGAACGTAGGTGGTTGCTACGATAACAACAGGCAGACTCTCCGGGCTGCGATATTACGAATCCCACCATGGCCACACCAAGACCCGCCCTTCAATAGCATTCACACACTACTATTGGCCAGGCGTCCATGCTTACATGTACAGGTCCTATCCCCTGACCAGCAGCTTTTCTGCAGCATGTGCAGACATTTCCCCAGCGGAGCTGACAGCCCATCAGCCAGAGAGGAGGCCCTCACACAGGTAACATTAAGTAAAACGGGTTTCATGCTTATTGTTCTTGTTATTATTTAAGTAACCTAGTAACCTTCCTATTTAGTAAGAAATGATGAACACTGATTAAGGCCTCTAGCTGAAACACGTTTGTGTTTTGCCTACATTAAAGAAGAGGATAACTTATCTGTGAGTGACGTCGTTATTAGTTTTCTTTGATCCTGTCACTGCTGTGGACTCCATACACTGTCTAAGATTTGACGCTTTGCTGGCTACTTTTCATTATATCTTTCATGATTCAAACAATGCTAGGCTGGAAGTTTTCATTCTTTGATTTTCTTTTACTGCTGGTAGCACATTTGTTGCTCATGATCTGACCATAGTCCTGAAGCAACAATGCTGTTATGAATGCACTAAGGATATGTATACATGTGTGATGTCTGATGTTGGCTATTCCATGTCATGCAGTATGTAAATGCCTTCTCTGCTGTTTGGGTTCATGTTTAGTTGCCACTTTGTGCAATAAAATGGTTAATTTTATAACAGTGCTGTGCAGAGCGAATGCTGCTGGTTCTGCAGGTGCACATATATTTTAGCCTGAAAAGGTTAAAATCGACAGGTTTTTGTCTATATTGTGTACAAACTTTTTAGACTGAGTTTTGTTGGTTGAGCATGTTTGAGACAGTACTGCTATTGCCGTTGTAATGCAATTTATTTTGGAAGGCATAACATTGTTGCTGTTTTTTCAGTTTGTCCTTTTTGCTACTTCTATGTCATTTTGAAAATGGCCCACTCACTTTTGTACTGGCCCTCCAAAAATACTATTTCTGCCTACGCCACTGGTTTGTGTAATGTCAGCCATAACATTAATTGCACTAATTAGGTCTAACAGCTCCCTCTCCCTCCACTGACTTGTTCCATCACTGTTCTCCATGTTGTAGGCCTACTAGGTTTTAATGTTACTGTCTGTGTCTAGGGCTAACTCCCGCCAGAGCAGAATTGGGACGAATGTTGATGTAGATTGATGTAAAAGTCACATAAAATCCTCCTTCGTTGTTCACACTGCGGCCGCATTGAAAAAAATCTGATCTGGGTCTGATTCAAGACCACATATGGAAGTGGTCTTGTTGGTAAGACACATGACTTTCACCCAGGAGACCGGGGATCAGGTCCCGCCCGGCACATTTCCTAAAACCAACCGTCCGTTCTTCCAGCGTGTCACGGAAACGTAAGCCCACCCACCACCTTTTCCTTAACATAACTGCGTCTAAAGGGACCCCAATAGTCCCGACCCAGCACGTTGAGATGAAACACATTATATGACGCTAAAGGAGACTTTTAGCATCAATAACAACGATAATGGAGCCTGACCAAGTGTCATATTCTTACTAAATATGAAATGCTAGATCTTGAAAATTTTACTTTTCACTCAAATGTTTGCTTAAATTTAAAAATAATTCATAATGCTTCTGCTCCTTCTCTGAAAATATTTGTTACTCTCTGCTCTGAAAAAACAACATGGGTAGCTATATCAGCCACGAGGGGCGAATGTAGTCTTCCACAACGCAAAACTATATTTGGGATGACATCATTCCTCTATGTGGCTATAAATCAGTAGAACACTCTTCCTACAGAGCTAACTTCATGCACTAACTTGCACTCATTCTCACATTTAGCAAATCATTGGTTGTTAACAAAGTAGACTTACTCCCACCAGTGAATTGATGTGCTGAATTACTGTGTGTTTATGGGGGGGGGGGGTATAGTTTTAGCTCTAGATGGGGTGGGATAGGGGGACAATAATGTCTGTAGATTTTCATGACTTTATGTATCTGTATTGTATACTGTAAATAATTTGTCTATATTTTAATGTGCCATCTACCTGCCCAGGGCCTACACAGAAACACACACATACACACATATAGACACAAACACACACACTCTCTCTCACACACACACACACACACACACACACACACACACACACACACACACACACACACACACACACACACACACACACATTCTTATACATACAGACACACACACACACACACACACACACACACACACACACACACACACAGACACACCCTCTCTCTCTCCTCTCTGAATGATGTGTGTACGAAGACCCTTCAGCCTCTGTGGTTTTAGAGTTATGTAAAGGACATTGGGCCTCATTCACCAACTGTTCTTACGAAGAAATGTGTTCTTAAACCCTTCTTACGAACTTTTTTCGAAGATTCTGGCATTCACTAATGTTTTCTTAACTTGGATTTGTTCTTAGCTAAGAACAAAATCTACGAACACTGAAAAGCACATTTGAGTGATGACAATTTGCTCCAAATGATTGGTTACTGCATTTTATTTAATTCTACAGTAGTTTACAATGATAGTATTGTACTGTAATGTATTTCTGATCATTTGTTGAAAAAGAAATCATATTATGCAAAAAAACCCACTAACACTGGAATTTACATCAGCAATTAAACTGATTAAATCCTGCATTATTTGGTGATTGGTCGCTATTTATATGGCCAAAATGCAGTGATAGAATGTAACAAAGTACAAATGCTTCGTAACTGTACTTAAGTACATTTTTCACGTATCTGTACTTTACTTAAGTAGACTCAATAGTGCATAGCCTACTTTTGACTTTTACTTTGTTACATTTTGCAGCAATTATCTATTCTTTCTACTCCACTACATTTCTACAATGTTCCGTTACATTTTCTGATCAGTTTCCCCCTGCCAAAACGTCTTCCTGACCGTCACACGTTTGTCTCACCAGTAAAGTTTGGTTGCCGTAGATACTGTATATATGGGGCACCGCCGATCCAAGCTGGCTCCGGTGCTCCAGAGCCCGGGCGCAGCGCCGCTGACCCTCGGTAATACAGCCTCTGGTAAAAGTGAAAATGAAAATGTTTGTTTTTTATTATTCCCGTTTTTAAATCAAAGTTGCTATATCTATTTCTCTCCACAGCGTCGTTTACTCCTCCGCCAGGCTGCGTAAGACTCGTTCATATCTTATTTATTTGGCTGGACCTCTTCACATCTCCCCATTTGCGCCGCTTCACACACTTTATTTGCTTACTTGCATGGTTAAAGAAAATAAAACTGTCTTAAAATACATCCATGAATAAAACCATTGACATATGATAAAACCAACCGCATTCCGATTCTAACAACACATTTCCGTTTTATGCTGGTTAGGATAGGAACTTTTTTTAAAAGATAGGCCTTGTTTGTGGTAGTGGACACCTTCTACTTTTACTAAAGTAAATATGTCTCTGGTTATTTGTACTTTTATTTAAGTACTGAGATTCAGTACTTCCTCCACCGCGGCTCCGACAATCTCCGAAAACCTGTCTCCAAGGAGGTGCACAGGAAGTGTAATGTCCTTATATGGGAATTTGCGGGGCGTTTTCTTATGCTAATTAGGAACAACTTGCACACGCTTTCTGTTACGAAGACGTGGGAATCATCAATCCTAAGAACACAGATGCGAACAAATCTGCTGTTTAAGAACACGTCATGAATCCGAAGTAGACTTTTCTTAGGAACCTTCTTAAGAACATATTTAAGAGAAAACTTAGGAAGATATTGGTGAATGAGGCCCATTGATTACCGGATAGAGAGCTGATGCTGCAACGTTTCCTGTGATGCTGAGATAAAGAAGTCATGTTTGGTAACAGATAAAGAGCAGCTGCTGATGAGGGTTGGTGTAGAGCGTATATGAGCTGAGTGGTGTCAGTGTTTGTCAACCTCGGAGCAGAATGGCTGCAGTCACAGAGCTCTCCTTCCTGCTGTTTGCTCTCATCAACTACATCCATGCACAAGAACAGATCATCATCAAACACGAAAGATCCTTTTACACCTTCCATCTCCCCGAGAACAGCACCTCCTGCCTGATCTCCAGATCTGTTGGTGAGGAGAAGCTTGTCCTGTGGAACACCTCTGACCTCTGGTCCAACAGCTCCTCAGTACCTGAAGACCTGAAACAACGACTTGTCAGCAGGGTGAATACTTCTTCTTACACCATCCACCCCCTGACCCATTCAGACTCTGGCCTGTACCGAGAGGAGTGTTGGACTGAGGGCAACGTGACGCATGAGAACAACTTCACTATTACTGTTTGTACTTCAATATATGGGAGAGATTTCGCAGCGAGACTTGGAGAAACAGTGGACCTGCCATGTGAGGGAGCAGCTGATAATCTGGATATCCAGTGGCTCAAACGGGACTCTAGATATGAGCAAGAAACATGGAGCAGAGTTTTTGGGGACAATACGACATCAGTGATGGACAATGTTAGAGGAAGATACCAAGTGGTGACAAACACACCCTTTTTTTTTTTTCACCATCACAACAACAGACTTTATGTGGTACACCTGTCTGGTAATGAACCAACAGCAGTGTGTTAGCAGTCACAGTGTACGGTTGGTACCGTATGAGATAATCTACCGCTCAGTGGGAGAGACCGCTGTGTTGCCGTGCACTATCACTGACTCCACTGATGAACATCCCCCACGTTGGATGAAGGTTAATCTCAAAACACTCTCCAAAACTGACCTAGAACTACACTACCTAACTTCAGTAGACAAAAACTACTCGCTGGTGTTTTCATCTCTAATGTTAAATCACTCAGGACTGTACATCTTTGAAGCCTCTATCAGACAACAACATTATTATCTGGTGGTGTGCCCCAAATTTGGCCCGCCTGCTGTAGAGTTCTTCTCAGAGGGAGAAGAAGTCACTCTCAGATGCACAGATTGGAGAAAGGGTAGGGAGCATGGCTGGTTTATCAAGTCGAACCGAACAGAGGGAAGAATCTTTAGTGTAGAGTCTGATCAGAGCATGAGCAAAGTGAGCAGGTACTATAATAATGGGAGCCTGGTTATCTCTAATATCTCAGTGGGAGATGCAGGGGAGTACTGGTGTACAGTTTATGACCCATTTGATGATAACCAGTGTGTGTCAAGAAGCAGAACTGTGTTAGTGTACATGGAGCCCTTTGGGATTTACTCCACCTTCTTCAAAGTGCGATGCTCAGTGCTCAGTGTCCTGCTGCTGATGCTCTGTGCTGCTGTAGTCGCTGTGAACCTCAGGACACGGAGAGGAGCGCAGCTTTCAGCTCACACACACACTTAATATGCATATATGATCATTTTATCTTTGGCTTTAATACAGCCTGGTATACACTGGCTTCAATACAGCCTGGTATACACTGGCTTTAAAACAAGGGATGTGACACATTTATGCAGAGAAAACATTTAAACTAGAACACAAAAGACAGAGAGAGAGATTACAGAAACAACAAACAGAAATGATGGGAAATAAGACATAAATACCCAATGATTATTATTATAATAATATAACATAAGAGTGCAGCTGTTCCCTTATTGTCTGTATTAGTATGTTGTGTATATATGTAGATGATATATAGATGATATTATATTGTATATATATTGAGTTAGTTGATCTTTTCTTGATGTTGTGATTATACTGTTCTGTTAGGGGACATTTGTTTCATAGTTTAACATGTTGAGAATTCACTTTTTAACATTACTGTCACCTAAGAGTTTTATTACAAATACTTTTACCTTTATGTGTGTGTCTATGTGTGCATGTGTGTGTGTGTCTGTGTTTGTGTATGTGTGTGTCTGTGTGTGTGTGTCTTTGTTTGTGTGTGTCTGTGTGTGTGTCTGTATGTGTGTGTGTCTGTGTGTGTATGTGTGTGTGTGTGTTCCAGTTGTTTTATTTTAAATCTAAATATTATGTGATTTTGTATATTATATATGAAGGAATATGAATTGTCTTTAATGCATTTATAATAGTTGTATCTTGCAGTGTTGTCAGTGTTATAAACTTGTTATTACATCTTGGTCTATGTCTATAATCTATCGCTGACATTATGTTAGAGGGATTTTCTGATAAGGTCATAAGAGAAAATACTTTAATGTGTATGTTTTCTTTCCTTATTCATTCATTTTTCTTGTATTGTATCTGTGTAGCTGAGCCCATGTTGTATTTTGGTGTTGTGTTTTTGGGTGTGTGTATTTGTTTGAAGTATGGTTGCATGCTAAATTTCCTGGATCCATTTTGTACTTGTTGTAAAAATAAAAACCAATAAACATATTAACATAACATATTATTTTGTTAAAATATAAACAAAAGGGGGTTGACACATTCATGCAGAAAAAGCTTTAAACTAGAACACAAAAGACAGAGAGAGAGATTACAGAAATAACAAACAGAAATGATGGGAAATAAGACATAAATACCCAATGATTATTATTATAATAATATAAAATAAGTTTTGAATGTTAGAAGTGAACCTTTGATCCTGACAGGATGCAGATGTTCCCTTATCGTCTGTATGTGTGTGTGTGTGTGTGTGTGGGGGTGCTTCCCCGCTCTCTTATCTCTGAATAATGTGCGAATGAAGACACGTCAGCTTCCATGGTTTTAGAGTCATGTAAAGGACATTGATTACTGGATAGAGAGCTGATGCTGCAAAGTTTTCTCTGATGATGAGATAAATAAATCATGTTTGATAACACGCATGCATGCACGAACGCATGCACGCACATGCATGCATGCACGCACGCACGCACCAATCCCCCGAGCTCCCGGTGGTCTGGCCATGTCCTCCAGAGGACAGATCATGCCTTCTCTGCAAAAAATTTTAGTTCATTTCCGCCTCAAAAATAGGTAAGTGAGCACTGTAGTGGTTATGACCATATCAGTGACTATGTAACTATCATGAGACTATGAGAATAATTTTGGAATATTTAGGTAACTGGGCCTGAAGAAACCAAACAATATCGCCAAGACTCTGTCTATTAGGTGACAGAAGTCAATTACACAACATATCAAGTAAAGAGTTTTCTGTAATCATGGTTGGCATTAAAGTGGCTGCCAGGACAATACTTAAGGCGAGACACGGCAGTCAAAAACATTTTTTTTTTCACTGGTCAATTATTAGATTTTGGGCTATTTGTCTTCAATAACATGTATTCTTTCAGAATTGTGGTGGAAAAACGTCAAAAATACACATTAAGGTCTTTATTTTACTACACTTTGTCTGTTTGCGTCAGTAGATTTCTCCTAAATTCAACAAAAGTTGGCGTTCTAAATCATCGCGCTGCGATCGCTGTCTGCACGCTGTCATCTCATTTCCGCGGTAGTTCAGAATGTCGAAAGAAATGTGTCGAAAACGGTCGAAAATCACCTCAGAGAAGACGAAAACAGTTGTTATTAGCAAGAAGACACAGGGGATTACACACTAAGACAGCAGATGATGAAATACCTTCACATAGTACGTTGATGTTTAAACTGTCGTTCAGAAAACAGGAGTGTTCAGACAGCGGAGGTAATCAGACCCTCTCTCTCTCTCTCTCTCTTTCTCTATACCAAGCAGTTTACAGATATTCATAGCCTACATGTCATATATTAAATATGTAGGTGTCACATATATACTATTCTAATATAATTACTATACAATACTAAACAAATCTGTTATTTTGGGATCCTAAGTGGTTGTGAGTCCCTCAGGCTGTGGCAGGCAGATCCATATTTAGCTGTCAGTAGAGCTACTGTCCCCTCTCCTAGGAGAACTCCCAGCTTCTTTTCTGGTTTTATCTTTGGGAAATTTTATTTTTTTGGCTATTTTTCCAAGGTGTAAATCTCTTAGTGAAGATAGTTTTTCCCAGTGGAGGAGGAAGAGTATCTCTGTCTGACCCAGTTGGTGGTCACTGAGCCTGTATTTAGTCAGGATCCGTCTCTTCTTTGTATCTCTGACAGTGTGAAGATAATGTGTCTAATAACAATTTAGTCTACTTTGTTTGCTTTCTCCATTGTTCTAATTATTGGTCTTTTGAATGATCACCATAAGAAGCTCATCCCTGTGTATCACCGGATGTCCAGTGACAGTGCAGCATGGAGGCACTCAGAATACCAACACATGCCTCAACTTGGTGATATGGGCCCAATGTCCAAAAACTGCAGCCATGAAGGCTATTTCTACATTCAATGAGGGTGCCACTGCCATGCTGGCTCTGATGGAGAAATTGTGGCTTCAGAGCACAGACTGTCAATGCAATGAAGGATGACGACATGGTTAGGATCTCAAAAGCCAATAGTGTCCATTCCGCCAGTGCAAAGTGGATCCTTAAGAGTGTAAGCACAGCCAAAAAAGTGAAAAGACACCAGCAGGAGATGGAGGAGGGCCCTACACATGGTACTGGCATGGATATGTAGACTGTAAACTAACTTGGGGGAACCAGGCTGTGTAATGGTTGTGTTCTGTCAGTTTGAAGTTTGTGATGTAATGGTCTTCAGTTGAAGGCCATGTTGTGTTGTTTTGGATGTTATGATCAGTGA